>NC_081411.1:155480970-155780970 GCF_030272615.1 Cryptomeria japonica
TCCTACATATTTGAGGCACATCTAATGATTCATCACAATCTATCTCATAGATAAAGATCTCATAAATTAAGATATGACTTCCATAATACCCCAATCAAGAAACGGGTCAGGTCTTGAATCCACTGATTCATAATCATCAAGCATGGAATTGGGACTATGATCACCAATCCAAATCTATGTATCTATACATGAATCGGACCTTACAAACAATATCTCATAAGGACCATATGTCTCACATCACATGACATCAAAATTTGAACCAGAGCCTAACTAACATGAAATGAAAGCATATGGGATCATACATTACATCTCGTAGCTCATATCATAATGAAAATAATAACACCATCTAATCCATATATGATAATCCAATCTACATATCCCTCTCTTGATCAAATACACTCATGGCATCAATATGAATGCAAAATAAGTAAGCCCTAATTACCAAATACGTAGAATGAAAGGAAAACACATGGATCCAACCCAAAAAGATCAATCACCATGTGGTAAATACATAAAAAAAATTGTAGACTCAAAAAAAAATTGTGGACTAACATGGAATTACATGAGTCTAAAAACCAATCCAGGAAGCCAAATAGGGTTTTTAGATCAAAATTCCCAAAAAATGGAACTGAAAACTACCTGGATGACTTTGGGCTCATAAAACAACCATGAGACCATGTCAAAAAATATAAAATAACTGAAACCCATTTGAGAGGGATAAATTCCCTTTCCATAAATTCCTTTATAAAACTCCCAAAACAAATAATAAATCTTCACAAGGCCAGACTCTAAAAATAGTATAGAAAAACACTACATAGAGAACACATAGTTCATTTTTCAATAATTCCAACCTAGAAGTAGAAGAAAATGGACAAGAAAGATGGAAGGTCAAAACCTGCACACTCAACTCTACATGAACATCAGTTTCAGCAAATTAAGAAATAAATTAGGCAATAAAAATAATAACAACCAATCTCCAACAAACCACACAAAACCCTCTTCCAAATCTTCACAAAAACTCTCACCAAACCCCTTTAATTCAATGCAAATATTGTTCTCCAATGTCACAGCCATATCTCCTCTCCAACTCCCAATTTTTCCATTCATTATTCAAGAATTCTCTAGCATCCATACATAGTAAAAACATGTTATTTGAGCAAAAATATCATTTCCAAAAATGAGAATTGGTGTTTGTATGGGACACAACCAATCTCCACAACCAATCACAACTAAACATTAAATTATATAAACCAAAACTCATAGATAATAAACATATAACACGATATCCTACCAAATATTGTTTTTATGCCACTAAATATTTAATGCCACCAATAAAAGATAATAATATATCATATAATATCCACCTAAAAAATAGGATTGAAAATAGGGAACACAAATATTTATAAATTATTCAACACCACTTAATAAAAATACACACATAATAATTACCAAAGATATTGTTATTATTATATTTACATCTTATCTTATATAAATAATATTTAATTTATTTAATAAATCAATATTAATAATAATTAACTTAATATCATAATAAATATTAAATAAATTAAATAAATAAACATAGAATAAAAGGAAAATAAAACACAACTATTCACATATTAAATGTAAAGGGTGACATTATAATAATTGCACCCAAACTTATAAAACAAACATTTAATTTATAAATTAATATTAATAATATTTATTCATATGCTAAAATAAATCATTAATAATTTAAATAAAATAGAATAGAATTAAAGGGATAAAGCACAATTACTCGCATAGCCAACCATAAGACCACATAACCAACATGAAGATTAAACCAAAGGCAAAGCAATCAAGACAAGGGTCAAAACCAAGACACGGACTAGGGTTAGGTTTGGTAGGGCCTTAGTGTCAACTCCGATCAACTACCATTGGGAAAGGAGGCATGCTTAAACCTGTGGGACCGGGTGGACTCGATGTCTAGTACCTATACTCCTACACAACTGTTGGCAATTGACACTCTATTGGTTGGTTTCACTATGTTGTCATTGATGAAAATATGCTATTGTGTTTCAGCTTCATGTTTTGGTTCAGTTGTGTACTGGCAGGTACTTCAAAGATACTTAACCGGCACCGGCACAAGCACCGACACCAGAAGGACAAAAGAATTTCTTTGGTTATTGGCAAGGCAGGCCGACATGGTTTAGTAAAGGTTATTGGTATTGGATGCCAACATATCTTGGATCCAGCATCGGCAATTAGTTTTTTATATTTATGCATTTATGTTATCTGACCAACATGTAATTTGATATTGTATATATCTTTGTAAGCCGACATAAGGCATGTAAATTTGTATAGGGTATAAAAGTCAGTTTGATAGATCATTTTGATATAGACATGCGATAGGAGATTATGTACATGCAAATGTAATATGATGCGAAATATATCAGAGAGATCATGTATGTGAGGAAATTCATGTAAGGTTTATTCCAGTAACAGGTTTAGGATTTCAAACTAGAACAAACAGAGCTTAAATCAGAACTGTATTCAGGCATAGAAGATGTTATCTTAGCAGTTCACACTTCTTTGAGTTGTAGTCTTGAATTTTATGTACTCAGTGAGACTCTTTTTGTGATTAAGCAGTGTGCTCTAGGTTGTAAGCCTTCTTGCAAGTGCAAGTCCCTCATATTTTGTAATATCTCTTCATATGGGTAGTGGATTGATATTGTGGGTCACAAATCCCACTGTGGTTTTTCCTCTTTGAGGTTTTCCACATATAAATCTATATGTTATGGTTCTCATTTATGTGATTGGCTTATTGGTTGCTTTACTTCTTTCAATTTTGTATGTATCGGTAATATTGGTTGGTGTATGCATGTTTTAATAAGGCTAAAATTAATCATTCGAGTATAACACTGATTCACCCCCCCCCATCTCAGTGTTATTGGATTCCAACAATTGGTATCAGAGCCATGTGCCTCAGAGGAAGTTTAACAGCTTGAGGAAGATCCTGAAACCGGAATCCATGGATATGGCTTTGGAGAAGCAACTTGAGATGGCTCCTGAAGATTATGATGCTGAAAGATTGAAGAACTTTAAGCTACAAGATGAATCGAATTGTACTAAGGAATTCATTCTTGTCCTACAACAAAGGTTATCATCTGTTCGGGCTAGGAGGAAGGAACTTTTGCAAAGTCAAGATAATGAAGAGAAAGATGCACTTAAGGAACAATGTAAGAAATTGAGTCAAGAGAACATGGTTATGAAAAATGAGATGCTATAACTATGAGAATGCCTAAGGAGATTGAGGATAGAAAGAAGAAGAAAAAAATTCTTGTTGTATCCTTGAAGAACAAATTTGAAGAATTTGGTAGGTTGATTCATGAGAATGATATGTTGAGAACTGATTTAGTACAATCGCAGAGTAATGAATAAGAGCTTGAGAGACAAATGATAATTTTGAGAGAATATTTAACTACTACAAGTGAGTATAAAGAAAAATTCAAGATTATCTTAGCATAGCTAGATGAGGTATTGAAGAGAGAAAGGTAGATTGGAGATTCTAGTGGACTTGGATCTGAGCAAGGACAGAGTTCCGGTACTGCTAATGAAGATCAAAACCATAAGGCACCAATAAGGCAATTTAATCAATGGTAGATGTTTTTTTTGCAATAGATTTGGTCACATGGCTAGGCAATGTAGAAATAGAGCAAATCAAAACCCTGATTTTGCTCCCGATAAATGTTCCAGATACAATAAGTATGGTCATAAAACAGAAGATTGCAGAATGAATGTTAAATGTTATGCATGTGGAAAATTTGGACATATGGCTAATCAGTGCAGGTCAAGCAATTTCACCGGTTTTAGCAAAGCAATTCAAAGGAACAATGTCACATGTTATGCATCTAATGAGGTTGGACATATTGCTAAATTTTGCAGAAGAAAAAATCCACCGGTTGGTAATGGAGGATCAGATGAGAAAGGGAAAGAGAAGGTTAGTGAGATTTGGCAAGAATATACTTAGAGATGGGTTAGAAAGACTGAAGAAGAATCATTAGATGGGAATGTCCCAGTTACTTATCTGGTAGAAGAGGTTGCTCCTACACTGACAGGTAGCTCATCCGGTAACTAAGGCGGACTCCTTAGGGGTAGGCAAAATTCATGAAGATGTTGCATATGCCTCAAGAAGAGGTTCTAGAAGATGTTCCATATATTGGAGATATTTATCTGGCATGGATATGTTGTGAGCGAGATCTAGTATATTTCATCGGTAGTCATTTATGTTAATGGAAGATTAGGGTTTTTATCGAAGGTTAAAAGGTCGAATTGACTTCATTATTGATCACCTTGCATTCAGAGTGACTTCAGAGTGATTTAGAGTGACTAAGAGAGATCAAAGGTAATTCATAGCTATCAAATTTCTTCTTGAGCAATTTCAGTGACGTCTGGAAGAATTTGTTGGAGGTTTTCATTGAGAGCGATCAAAAGGTACTTTTCTTTAAACATGGAAGCGGGATCATCATCTATTCCCATTTTTGTTGCAAAACCGACTGTAGTAGAGGTCAAGGATCACCCCAGGCTAATTTTTATGCAATATCCACATGTGGCTACCTTGAAGGATTCAGTTGGAGCTTTTTCTCGTATTCCAGAGGGAGTTGTCTATGTAGAGGATGTTAGGGCTTATATTCACTATCACATTGAGGACTTGGGAACTTTTGAAATTAAGGGCATGAATATGAGTGAGTTGATGGGAGAATCTGGAAAGATCAAACCGATATTCAAACATATTGAAGATCTAGGGTTTATCGACATTCTGGATATTCCGGAATTTGAGAATGAGATAATTAGATATTTTTTGAGCAGAGTATATGGGAAATTTATATGGCTAAAAAGACCTTATAAAATCACCAAGGATGCCATCTGGGCAATTACTAGTTTATCGTCAGTTGGGAAACATCCAGACAAGAAGGTTTCAAATGATTTCATGAGAAATATCACCGACACGACATCTGACAGAAGATCCATGAGAGTGAGCATTATCACCGACACGGATATTAGATTCGGTAGCATGATCATCAGGTATAAAGTAACTCAGTCAAACCAACTGAATTTTGTTTCCATATCATGCATTTTGGTTGCATACAAAATGATGAGAGAGATTTTAAAATTAGATCTATGCGGTTGGATGCTAGATGAGTTGTTAATAAACCTAGGAAAAATTACGAGAGGAAAGAAGGGTACATTCTGGTATGGCAACTTGATAGTTTGCTTGATGTTATATTTCATGAATGATACACCTGGTTTTGGTAAGAGGCAGTGGGAATTTGACATCCCAGTAGGGAGACAATTGAAATTGTCAATTGTTGCTTTAGGAAGTCAGAGAGATGACAAGGTATGGGGATATTTTAAAGCATTCCAAAAATCTATGAGATCTAGGGTAAGGGTACCTGAGCATATTGTAGAAAAATATTCAACTAACATATGCTTCATGGTAAAGAAGGATGAAACACTAATGGAAGTAGTTAAGCCCCAAAATATTTGGATTGAATAAATGGGATATGAGGTGGATGCACAAATTCTTGATGCCTATGCAAAAATGCTAATTGATGCACTAATTGATGAGGCAGAGAATCCCTATTGTACTGCACAACATAAAACACAAGAGGTTTAAAAAGAGTTCAACTGGAAGAAAATAGAGAAGCAGGAAGGGACAGAAAGAAAATTTGTGGAGAAGGTCTCAAACGACATTAAAGCTTTAATTGATGTTGTCCCAGAAAAAGGCATGAAGAAGAAGAATCGAGAAGTGCATATTGAGCCTGTTACTGCCGATTCAAAATCTTAGGATGACACATCATTGGTATTTAAGAGAGTTGTTATGAAAAAAACAAAAGAAGCAAAGGTAGAAGCTAAGAATCAACTGGCTAGGAAGGTTACAATAAAAATACTAGCACAAAAGAAAGAACCAAAGGCAACACCTTCAGCTGCATCCGGTACCACAAAGAGGAAGAAGAAGAGTGACATTGACTTAGCAATTGAATCTGGTAATGTGACTATCATACCACCTAAAACTTGTGCAGAATTAGTAGATGAAATCATTAGTTGAAGAATATTCAATTTTATTATGAACACTTAGAGGATGATGAACAAAGAGAGGTAGAGGAAGCAGTCCTATTATATCTGGATATTAATAAGAAATCCTTAAAGAAAATCAAATACTGGCTGAATTGTACAATATGTTAGATGCTAGAAGACTATCAGTCATGCAAGAAGATAAACATATTAAAATTCAAGAGCTATTATCTATTTGTGTTACTATTGCTCCAGATGAAATGGAAAAGACACTTGAGGTGGCAGACAGAAAAGTTTGCAATAGTAAACATAGAATAACTAGTGTGATGCTAGGAAGAGTAAATGAAATAATAAAGGAGACTCAAAAAGCATGGGTTAAATTTCTTGGAGAGAATAGAGGATTCTTTACTTCACTAGAAACCAAAACCGACACTGTAGATACCCTGGTTGAAGGAAAAGGAAAAGGGATTATGGGTACTTCACCCTAAGTTTTGAAAAATAATAAGATAGTGGAAGTTGAGCCCCCTGTAAATACAAATGTATAGAAAAATATTGAGATACCAGTTAATACAAAGAGTGAACAAGATAATGTTGTATAGGATACTAATATTGAGGATAATTGTCCTCTAGATACACATGTACAGGTTGAGGTTACAGTTCCTACAAAGGAACTGACAGTTACACAGACTACACCAAGTGGAAAAGCCACTAGTGCAAGTGAGGAAGTTATAAAGGATAAATCTTCATAAGAAAAGAAAGGGGAATCTGGCAGGGAACCGGTAGTTGGTCCATCATTGTTATCAATTGACACCTCACAAGTCGAAAAGAAAAACATAACAGAGATGAGTCCCACTAAACTCATGATGATGGTAACACAAAGACTAATGAAGGAAGCATCCACAAACAAAGGGATTATAGATCAATCAATCACTGTTTTACACAGACTAGTCCCGGAGTGTAAGATTGAAAATAAAGCAAGCTCATCTGGCAAGCTTAAAATAATTATTGAGCATATTTCAAAGGATTTTCAATCCTTACAGCAAATCTCAAACCAGAAAGAACTAGAGAGATTTACTTAGGATAAGAGAGCTGCATTTGATTAGGTAATTGAATCTGAGAAGAAAAATATTCATGAGAAGTTGATACTAGTAGAAAATTCTTTGAAGCAAAATACAAATATATATAGGGTATGTCGTGCACGAGCACCTAGTTTTGAGTCCAATTTCTTCATTTTGGTGTGTTTATTCATAGTTTGTTTTGAAGTTGGTAAATAAGAGTCTTCTGTTAGGTCCTCAAATGTTTTTGAAATGTTTTGGTAGGTTGAATGTCCTTAGGACAATGCATTTGCTCAATTTTGGCTTGTAAGCCTAAAATGGCATAATCTTGCATTTTAATGTAAAATTTCTTGAATAGACTTGTTCAGTATTAGGACATGTTAATGTAATGGTCTTTAGTCATCCTAGATGGTTTGGAGGAGAAAACAAAGCATGGAAGGCAAAAATGCACTTTTTGGCAAAAGTTGTCAAAGTTGCTTGACAACTTTTTGCATTTTTGAGCAAAGGGTTTGTTAGGAAACCGATGGAGAGTTAGTTAGGCAAAAATGGAATATAAATGCTCTGAGAATAAATTTAATGATGTTTTTGAATGCCTGGATTAGATTGGAATACAAATTGGAGACCATTTTTGAGTTTTACCTTGCATTTTTCAAGAATTAGAGCAGCACTCCATACTTAACGGATTGATTGCATTTTTGTTCTTTGCTTGTTTTTTTTGACATGTTCTTGTAGTGATCAGGAAGTATTTTGGTTAATTTTATTGTAGGTTTGAATTGAGTTTTCAATTTTGCAAGCTCTCGGCCTAAGTAGGGGTTTGAGAGGCCCAAACATGGTTCCAGCTTCAAGTCCTTTGAGTTCTTCTCAATAACCCTTGGGACTCAAGCCATGGAGCCTTTGTATAGTTTACATATTCTTCATTTTCCATTGGAGGTTATTGAAAGGCCAAAGAGCACCATTTCCTAGGCAAGCTCAGTCATAGCCCGGTTAGGAAATGAATAAAATTATGCAAGTGCTTGCAGGGATGAGCAAGGTTGGAAGTGTAGAGTGTTTGGCATGAGAAAGTGGGGTGTGGTAGAGTATATGTGTGAGTTTTTAGGTATGGTAGATCAAGGAAGACACTAAACCCTTAGGAAAAGACCAAAACAAGCCAAAAATCACCTAAAACAAGCATTTCTTGGGTTTTGTACCTATATGGTCATACTGAGATTTCTCATGTCATAAATTGGAAAGTAATCCAAAAAGGGTATCCTGATAATCAAAGAGTTTGTGTTGGTCTTTGGGGAAATTATGAGAAAATCCACAAAAACCGGTTAGGTAGGGCTAATTGGGGCTCTAGGGCTACTAGGCCTAGAAAATAGGGAAAGGAAGGAGCAATCGGGAAATGAATCAAACCCATACTCAAAACTAGTTGATTACGCTTGGAAAACATCATAAACACCTACTACAACCTTTGTAAGCATTTTTTAGGAGATTGAGGGTGTGAGGTTGGATTTACCCTTATGAATCACAACCATGCCTGAGCAACCAGTGAGCACATCTTGATTGGGAGCATTCCAGGAGAGTTGATATGTCTAAATTTACTAGTAGACCAGGTGAAAAATGAAGGGAGCCCACTAAGACAACACTTGACTTCCCTTAGACAAGGAATTAACTCTCTTTGAGTATCCCTCCCCATCATAGTGGTATCAGAGCAACCAAGATTTGGGAAGAAGCCAGTACATGACAAACACTAAATCAGTAGGAGAGAATAGTCTAAGGATGGTGACCAATGTAGAACTAGCCAAGAAGGTAGAATACCAAGAGGAAGAAAATAGGTTCCTTAGCGAAAGATTACTGCAATTGGAGAGTAAACTAGATGCAGTTGAAGATAAAACTGAGAAAGTGACAATCAAGGTCAATGAGGAGAAGGATAAAGAAGTTGTAGAAGAGGATAGGACTCTTGAACCAGACCCTATTCTACCTAAAGAACCTTTCCTTAAATAAATCAAAGCCTTGGGAGGAAAATCGCTAGAATGAGTGCCACTTTTTGTGGAAAAATGGAGCCTGAGGTAGTACTGGAATGGATAGAGGGATTGGAGAATCACTTTGAATGTGATGGAATCAGTGAGGCACAAAAGGTGAAGGTGGCCAAGTCTAGATTGAGAGGGGCAACATTGACTTGGTGGAAATTTATTCAAGAAGAGAGGCAAAAATGTTGGAAATGTGCCTCTAATTCACTTGACATATATGGGTTGATCAAGTAGCCTACACCAATGGAACAACAAAGTGTTAATTTCTTGTTGTTGAACATGTTCTGATCAGTATGACTTACACTAGTGTCTTCCTTTCTAACGGGATAACTTCTCTTTTCAGGAAGACTGCATCAGAGTTCTGTCGATGACCCGATGGAGCTATCTTAGGTGATCCGGGTTGTCATCGGCTATCAAAGGTTCCGGTTTGGAGTTATGTCGATACCCGATGAACCTACCTTAGGCACTCCGGGTTCATATCAGCAATCGGGTCAATATGATGAAGGCTACGTTGAAGTCTCGATGAGTCTTCTCTATTTTGTCTCCAAGAGTGTAATGCCCCACCAGGAAACCCCTAAGGGTTTAAGTTAAAAACACTCAAATAGAGTGTAAATAATTTTTTTTTTATATTAATACTAAGAGTAGTTAATTATAAGTTACAACATTAAGATAATTTGGGGTTATCTAAAACTTAGATACCACAACGGAAGGCTAAATGAACCTAAGGATTTTCCCAACACGATTACATAACCTTACACCTAACTCAACTTGCGTCAAATGATACATAAATCTAGATGTCTTAATTGTGGGATAATGCTTAAGACATGATTATATATATGTTTAATGATTTGACATCTTAAAATAGATAGGAAGCGTTCATTTACTTTGGTGGTTAGGAGGCCATTGAGAGGTTATTTATTCAATGCACATTAACACCTAATTAATTTAAGAGGCCTCCCTTAAGGTTTAATGCGATTTAAATAACGAAGTTCATTCATTCGGTTTTAAGATATTCACCCACATTGATATCTTTCTTGAATATTAAAAGTATGGTTAATAAGAAGAATTCGTTCATTAAGGATTAAACTCCCATTAATAGAGTGTGGTTCCCTCATTAAGGTTTTGAGCATAACCAAACTAAAGATTTATAGTTCCTTCATGGAGGATACCACGTGAGTAGCCATAGAATTCATTGAAGTTTTTAAAAAATGCTAATAAATGGCTAAATTTGTTAAGATGAAAATGTATTAGGATACATGAGTTCATCCTTTATATTAAAGTATAGATAGCAAGATGATATTCGTTATTAAAGGATTAAAATATAAGTTCATAGTGACGTTCTTCCATTAGGATTAGAATATAACTATCTTATTGCATGTCACTCTTTTTTAGTTAGATGAAGTTAACATGAAGATATACCTTTGCTAAGATTTAGATATAGACAACTATACAAATACTTCCCATTTTAGTTCAATTTTAGCAATCATAAGAGATTCCTTTATTAAGGTTACAATTATGGATAAATAGTTGAGTTAGCCCAATTTCCAAGTTAATTTTGGTAAGGATTATTTGTTGAGATTAAAAATTGCAATAACTAAACAAATTCATCCAATATAGTGAAACATAACTAACATGGCGTTACTCATTTACTAAGGTAAAAAGGTACATATCTATATGAGGTTCATCCTTTAAACTCCATCTTATAATTTATAACATTAATTCTAACTTCATTTACCATTCACATTCATTCATTTTACATGCTTAATAACAAGTTAATCCAATGATGTAACCCAACAAGATTCTTTCCACTATTACTACTTTTAATTAACATTATCAAAATACTTTTACATAATCTTAATTACAATATTTTATGAACCTGATTACTACATTTGCCAAGATGAATAATTTTATGCACTTTGATTTAAGTTCATTAAATTTCCACCATACACTTATACAAGATAACAACCATACATGATAACTTGAAGTATGAAATAAAAGAGATAAGGCATCGCATAACACGGATATGATCTCGGAGTTCACCCCTATAGGGCTACATCTCCGGGTCTGCTCAACTGCAAGACCCCTCTGGCATTAATATCGTTAGGAATACATAATTTATAAGTCTTTTACATCTTTGCCACTTAGGCGAAACAACCAATATACAATAGATACCTCGGTCGGAAATTACATAATGATCCATTTTGAAGGGGATCCAACTAAACACATCAAGCAATTACAGGCTCTAATGACTGACGATTCTCTGACGAGGGACGTGACCGGCTATGACCAACACAAGTAACCAGACAACAGGGTCCAAACAAACCTATCAAGGCCTTGCCAGTACTTAACACAAGCAAAAAACATAAATTAAAACTTGCCATATTTTCCATTATCTATTTCTCATTATCGGGAAGGAAAGTAACTAGACTATTTATTTTACTAAAGAAGATATCATTAACTTCCAAACTTCCAATTGATACATTATTAAATTTTCTGATGATCCTATTAGCATATCATTTGAGCTTTCAAATTTTCCTATGATGAACTTAAAAATACTTATACATTTCAGATTTCCATTTCTAAGTTCTCAGAATAATCAGATCGAATCAAAAGGTGTTGTTGACTATCGTAATAATTTTAAAAAGAAATCACCAATTGTTAAAAACTATTCAGTATATACATATATAAATATATATAAATTTCTTTCAAAAATATATATATATATATATTAATCATATTATTTAATAACTTTCGAATTTCAAATTTATGATTTATTAACACATATATTAACCTCCACACTAAATATATATTAATAAAAATTAATTATTATTTAAAAACTTTATTTAAAAAAAAAAACTATAATTAAAACCAAATTATTTATTTTATTATATCACATTTTTTTTAAAATAAAAATAAAATAATAAAAAAAGAAAACTAAAATAACCACGGGGGGGGGGGGGGGTTCCACGTGGACCCCACGTGCCCCCCTTGGTAGCTCACGCTACCATTGGTAGCGCTGCTACCAAATGGTAGCAAGCGGCTGCCATGGGCAGCGCTGCTACCATTTGGTAGCAGTCCGCTACCATGGTAGCAGATGCTACACCCCGTGGTGGGGGTTTATCCCTGCCACGAGGGTTCTTGCCATTATTTTTTTTTTTGTTTTATTTTTTTTATTTTATAATAAAATTTATCTACTGTCAAAAAGTTACACAGCAAAAAAAAAATTACAGTCTCCCAGAGACTTTAAAATTTCATTTTCCAGCAACATGGTTTTCTCATAATTAATTTTTTTTTTTATTCTTCCTTTTTTTAAAATCAAACACCATCATGGCCAGGGAGATTGATTTACACAAATCAATAACAAACCAAAACCCCATAAAAGTAAAACAGTAATAAACTAAAAACCCCCAAATTTCCTTTCATTCATAGTCACTAATATATTTTTTTTCCAGCATGTTTTAAAACAACAGTATGAGAAATTTTATTGCAAGAACATGATTTTCTAAATACCCAAAACAAACTTCCAAATGGATTTATTCAAAACCTGTAAACCTTTTAAACATTCATGATCCAAAAACAACCAATATGGATTTTTTAAAAAAAAAAAACAAACAGAATTTCATGAGGAAGATACAAACACATTTTTTTTTTGATTCACAATGAAATAAGGAATAAACAAAAAACCTACCTCCTTTAGCTTTCCTGGCAAGAAATTTGAAGAAGAGCCCACCTGTAGATCAATCCATGCTTCCAAAATCTTTCCATCTTCCTTCCCCAAAACCCCTTTTTTTTTTTCCAAAAAAAACATCCCCAAAAAGAAAGAACCCCCAAAAACATTTCCAAACTAGGTTAAATGAGAAACCCTATTTTTGCCCTAATTTTCAATTTCGAATTTAGGCATTTTTTTTTTTTTTTGAAAATAAAAGAACATGAAAATGGAAACCATTATTTTCCACTGCTCAATAAATCTAACTTGTCTTATTCTAATTAGAATTAACATGCTTCTATTTCTTATTTAATTCTAATTTTAATCTCTCAATATCTATTTAGGCCTACATTTATATTTTGAACTGTTAGCTAGGGTGAGATATTTAAATTAATTTAAATCTCAAAAATCAATCATTTATACTATATCAATTTGCAAGTAAAAAGAATAATTTCCTTTCTAAAACGCATAACTCATTAAATTCGTTGTTATTAAAATTAACTATTAAATTAACTCGCTACAACATAATAAAGCGACCTTTTTAAATGAATGACTAATCTAATGCAAGAGTCTTATTTATTCTAATTCTCAACTACAAATGCGTAAATGAGCACGCTAATCCAAGTTTAATACCTTAAGCTTGCTACATTAATAATTAAAGCAATCTCTTTAAATTAACAATTAATCTTATAAAGGAAACTACCTATTTAAATTTCTATATCACTAATGTGTACGTCTACTCATTAAATTGAATTTAATACTTAGGATAACAAACTTCACTTACCTTGCACAAGGCACGCAAATCGAGGAAGTCCACCAAATCACATGACACGCAACCCAATGCAAGGAAAGCCCCACGAATCCACACACGATGCTCACCTAACCATGGCTAAGGCAAGATGAAAGTTTAATGACCCCCAAATCCGAATTCTAAGGATGGAGGAGGTTTACTCAAACCTGCGAATCCCAAAGAAGATGAACCTCGCCCTAGGCGATGTTGTACCTGCAATCTCCTGCACCCATGAATTCATGCAAGCATACATATACATATACATATACATATTCAATGAAGGCGTTAGCTCGAGATTTATCACAAGAGTTAGGAAACAATTACATATACACAAGAATCGATGCACAAGTACAATAATAGGTATGCACGATTATTTATATTATCTAAACTACACATTGCATCATGGCTAACCTTCCATTCAAGAATGCCACATAGGAAGTCAATCAAGGTCAAACAGGTTTTACAAGTCCGACTAGGGTATGGGCATTACATTCTCCTCCCCTAGGCTCTGACTTACTCCTAGAAGTCGCAAAGCTAAACGGAAGTCCTGCAACACTTATTAGCCCTTAAACTCAATTAACAATTATCAATTTGCACAACCTACTATTTTGCCATCCTCTTAGAACATTATTCATAAATCCTCTACGAGTGTCATCATTCATTAACAAAATGCATCTAACATCATTCACATCTTAGAATATTCTAGAATTTACACACAACCATGGTAGAGATACGGGACTTTTTCCCTTTTTATTACACCAAATTTAAGCAATTTAAAATATATAGACACAGTTATCATACTCATTTATCAAACATGACAAGAAAATATGCTCTCAAGGTCAATTTCTCTCACCAATTCATCTCTTTCACAAAACTTTATTGCATAGAGCTAGCATCAAATATCAATTTCTACAACCAAGTTAACTTTTCAACGAATAAGAGCAACATAAAAACTCATTTGTTTACACTTTTCAGACATACAAGAACCTTTCCAATGACTATGCCCCATAACATAGTGACAAGTTAATACCATTTATTCCATGATTGTACATAATATCCATCCACAAGACTGGTTTGCACAACACAAAAGGCCACATGTGAGCATGTCTAATGCTCAGTCAAAGGTAACATATACGATCCACATCTCTATGCCCGCTCTCAGAATAAATACATGATCAACAAATATCCAAAATCTCACTCAAGGGCTTGATGGTGCTAGGATACACCATAGCGGCGCTACTTTCCATACAAGTCCCTCATGAATATCCCTTGTTGTGTAAGGTGTTTAGCCTCCAAGAGATAGTCACCACTCATAGGTAGGTAGTGGATCCTAGCTGTTTCACAGCCTCACATACCTCCATCCTCAAGGTTCCCTGCGTCTACTTCCTCGTATACACTCATCCAAGACCGTATCCTACGTCCTTGGAGAGGAATTCACATTGCAACACAAGACCAGCATATGAAAACAACAAGGATAAACCGGTTTAGCCACCAAAGTACAAAAGAATAAAGATAATAATTGTCAATTCCAACAATAAGACAAGAAAATAATTTTCGGATTTGCAACATCAAATCAAGTAAGATCAAGATTGCAAGATCATGGCTAAACCAGTCAAGGTCAAAGTAAAATAAATTGCTGGCCCACAAAGAAATAAATAAATAATTAAAAGAAAATCATAATTGCACATTACATCACTACGTGACTAGTAGCTAGCCACCAACGAGGAAGGAAGGAACAATCGTCTAGCTATCCTAGTAGCTCATCATGTGGTGTGGCCAAGTCACACACCCGCATGGCATGGCAGTGTGCACCTCAGCATCACCCCACATTACGTCGTCACGTGGCATGGCTCTACCCTATACCTAGTGGTAGGCCGCATGGAAATGTCTACTACATCCCGCATCATGTCTCAGCACGGCATGGCAATACTCCAAGCAGACAAAGCACGCAATGGACGTATCCCGCATGGTAGTGTACCCCGCGGATAAGGCACGTGCCGGTCACACTCCGAATAGCGATGTTCCTCTCAGGATACTCGCCGTAAGCCAGAGGTATACATGGCTAAGGTCTACCCACAAGTCTACCAACACTAGTCAGTTGGCAACTTATGTAAGAAAAATAACACGCCTCTCATGAAGACAAGGCAACAGATGTTCTAATAGAATCCATCAATATGCTCAAAAACTGTCATCTATATGCTCAAAATAAAGGATAGGAATCAGGCTGGCACACATGAACCTCGTAAATCGGTTAATCACAAGGGGAAGTATAGAGTGCACCTATGTTATAGCTTCATTACAAAACTATATTTTTCCTCAAAATAGGGAAGCTAAAGTCACTTCGTGTCGACATTACTCATACGTTGTTCATACTATTCAAGGAATGGTGACTTCTACTACTACCCCTTCACATACTAACTTATCAACAACCCGTGGGTTGGCACTCAGTAAGGAAACAATTAAGCAACATCACATAGATAGGTATGGTTTCCCATATCCATAAGCAAACATATTCCCCATGGTTCATTACTTCACCATCCCATGGGCACACATAGCAAGTACGGGTTCCTTACAACACACACAGAAAAGCACCATTACTGGTTTAGTCACATTTACGGGGAGCACTTTACATTATGCTAACATATACTTAAGGGAAGTTTTAATTATGCTTTACACATGAATTACTAAACAAAGTTTACTCTAGATCCATGTACTTAAATTTTCAACCAATCAAATTTACACAAGGAAATAACATCATCCTGATATCTTTCTCAATTTCCCCTAAGCATTTTCATTCACATCACTAACTATGCAATTTCCCTTTCCAAGATGAAAAACTTTCCCCTTTCAATTAGAAGCCCATAGCAACATACAATTCCATATGCGTTATAAGAATTCCTTCTTAAACCACTGTATCCCAATTAGTATTTCAAAACAACAATTCCTATATTTTAGACAAGAGGAGGGAGAGAGTTGGAAAATCAACTATTTCCTATGAATACACAAGAATTTTCAAGATCACACCATATGCTCGGATATAAGTCTATCATTTTAGTTGCATGGTTTTCTTTTCGCTATCTTTTAGGAAGGTGCCAAATCATCCTAACATGACATTCCTAATCATTATTGTTGCACTATAATGTTCTAGTTTTCCGATCAATAATTCAAGACAGCCAAAAAAAATTTTGGTAATACAAGTCTTCTTTGAGCACAATCACTATTCGTAATACAATACAATAAAATAACACATCAAATTTAACATTGAAATTTCATAATACAACAAGGAGGTAAATGAAGAGCTATCTACTAATTTTACACATTTAATGCATACAATTCAACAAGTCTTTCATTTATTCTTTCTTAAACACAATAAAGCAATTAACTAAATCCAAAGCAAGTTAAATGGTGCGTCACTTAATAGGTCCTAAATCACACTAGTTGAATAAGCACATAAAACAATCTTTCGAGGAGCACATTAATACACTCCTGAAGCTACTACAACATGTCCTCTTTTGGTATTCCTTTCACAACAAGCAATTTTCACAAAATCAACTATGCGCATTTTAATGCACCTTACTTGAGATGGAATTTAATTATATTACTCCTACCAAGCACATGGAGAACCCTTTAATGCAAACATGCCATTTTCTCTTATTAACCAAAAATTAACTCCCAAACCAATTCCCCATTCACAATCTAAAACACAAAAACGTTATAAGGCTCACACAAGGTTCAAGAAATATCATCCTTTCTCTTGCAATAAGAAAACTTAAATAAGAGATAACTACACATATCCATTCCTTTTAATTTACTAGGGAGAGAGAAGAAGACGAGTCATAATCACTCAATGTACTACATAATAAGCATTAACATTTGCCATACTAGTCTTTCAAGTGGACAATCATTAAGATAGATCAAAACCACAAACAAGCACATTTCGTACTTCTAGATTCAAGATATTAACAACCATCCCAGATGGGTTAGTCAAAAGAGTAAAACAAGTCAAGATCGAAGGTACATTCGACTCCCTTTCAAGGTAAGAGAAATCATAGACCAAGACCTCAATAAGTAGACGAAACACCTATAATTATTCCCAAAACACCCACATCAATAAGGTGAAAACATGGTGTGAACACACACGTTACACACAAGTAGGGTTTGTTAAATCACACCTTCACATCAAGGTGGACAAGCATACAACATAAGTTAGACACACACACACCAACTACGGGCACAAGCAAAACCAGAGATCCCAGTATTGCAACATGGGCTCTGATACCAAGTGTAATGCCCCGCCAGGAAACCCCTAAGGGTTTAAGTTAAAAACACTGAAATAGAGTGTAAATAATTTTTTTTTTATATTAATACTAAGAGTAGTTAATTATAAGTTACAACATTAAGATAATTTGGGGTTATCTAAAACTTAGAGACCACAGAGGAAGGCTAAACGAACCTAAGGAGTTTCCCAACGCGATTACATAACCTTACACCTAACTCAACTTGCGTCAAATGATACATAAATCTAGATGTCTTAATTGTGGGATAATGCTTAAGACATGATTATATATATGTTCAATGATTTGACATCTTAAAATAGATAGGAAGCGTTCATTTACTTTGGTGGTTAGGAGGCCATTGAGAAGTTATTTATTCAATGCACATTAACACCTAATTAATTTAAGAGGCCTCCCTTAAGGTTTAATGCGATTTAAATAACGAAGTTCATTCATTCGGTTTTAAGATATTCACCCACATTGATATCTTTCTTGAATATTAAAAGTATGGTTAATAAGAAGAATTCATTCATTAAGGATTAAACTCCCATTAATAGAGTGTGGTTCCCTCATTAAGGTTTTGAGCATAACCAAACTAAAGATTTATAGTTCCTTTATGGAGGATACCACGTGAGTAGCCATAGAATTCATTGAAGTTTTTAAAAAATGCTAATAAATGGCTAAATTCGTTAAGATGAAAATGTATTAGGATACATGAGTTCATCCTTTAAATTAAATTACAGATAGCAAGATGATATTCGTTATTACAGGATTAAAATATAAGTTCATAGTGACATTCTTCCATTAGGATTAGAATATAACTATCTTATTGCATGTCACTCTTTTTTAGTTAGATGAAGTTAACATGAAGATATACCTTTGCTAAGATTTAGATATAGACAACTATACAAATACTTCCCATTTTAGTTCAGTTTTAGCAATCATAAGAGATTCCTTTATTAAGGTTACAATTATGGATAAATAGTTGAGTTAGCCCAATTTCCAAGATAATTTTGGTAAGGATTATTTGTTAAGATTAAAACTTGCAATAACTAAACAAATTCATCCAATATAGTGAAACATAACTAACATGGCATTACTCATTTACTAAGGTAAAAAAGTACATATCTATATGAGGTTCATCCTTTAAACTCCATCTTATAATTTATAACATTAATTCTAACTTTGTTTACCATTCACATTCGTTCATTTTACATGCTTAATAACAAGTTAATCCAATGATGTAACCCAACAAGATTCTTTCCACTATTACTACTTTTAATTAACATTATCAAAATACTTTTACATAATCTTAATTACAATATTTTATGAACCTGATTACTACATTTGCCAAGATGAATAATTTTATGCACTTTGATTTAAGTTCATTAAATTTCCACCATACACTTATACAAGATAACAACCATACATGATAACTTGAAGTATGAAATAAAAGAGATAAGGCATCGCATAACACGGATATGATCTCGGAGTTCACCCCTATAGGGCTACATCTCCGGGTCTGCTCAACTGTAAGACCCCTCTGGCATTAATATCGTTAGGAATACATAATTTATAAGTCTTTTACATCTTTGCCACTTAGATGAAACAACCAATATACAACAGATACCTCGGTCGGAAATTACATAATGATCCATTTTGAAGGGGATCCAACTGAACACATCAAGCAATTACAGGCTCTAATGACTGACGATTCTCTGACTAGGGACGTGACCGGCTATGAGCAACACAAGTAACCAGACGACAGGGTCCAAACAAACCTATCAAGGCCTTGCCAGTACTTAACACAAGCAAAAAACATAAATTAAAACTTGCCATATTTTCCATTATCTATTTCTCGTTATCGGGAAGGAAAGTAACTAAACTATTTATTTTACTAAAGAAGATATCATTAACTTCCAAACATCCAATCAATACATTATTAAATTTTCTGATGATCCTATTAGCATATCATTTGAGCTTTCAAATTTTCCTATGATGAACTTAAAAATACTTATACATTTCAGATTTCCATTTCTAAGTTCTCAGAATAATCAGATCGAATCAAAAGGTGTTGTTGACTATCGTAATAATTTTAAAAAGAAATCACCAATTGTTAAAAACTATTCAGTATATACATATATAAATATATATAAATTTCTTTCAAAAATATATATATATATATATATATATATATTAATCATATTATTTAATAACGTTCGAATTTCAAATTTATTATTTATTAACACATATATTAACCTCCACACTAAATATATATTAATAAAAATTAATTATTATTTAAAAACTTTATTTTAAAAAAAAAACTATAATTAAAACCAAATTATTTATTTTATTATATCGCATTTTTTTTAAAATAAAAATAAAATAATAAAAAAAGAAAACTAAAATAACCATTTGGGGGGGGGGTTCCACGTGGACCCCACGTGGCCCCCTTGGTAGCTCACGCTACCATTGGTAGCGCTGCTACCAAATGGTAGCAAGCGGCTGCCATGGGCAGCGCTGCTACCATTTGGTAGTAGTCCGCTACCATGGTAGCAGATGCTACACCCCGTGGTGGGGGTTTATCCCTGCCACGAGGGTTCTTGCCATTATTTTATTTTTTTTGTTTTATTTTGTTTATTTTATAATAAAATTTATCTACTGTCAGAAAGTTACACAGCAAAAAAAAAATTACAGTCTCCCAGAGACTTTAAAATTTCATTTTCCAGCAACATGGTTTTCTCATAATTAATTTTTTTTTTATTCTTCCTTTTTTTAAAATCAAACACCATCATGGCCAGGGAGATTGATTTACACAAATCAATAACAAACCAAAACCCCATAAAAGTAAAACAGTAATAAACTAAAAACCCCCAAATTTCCTTTCATTCACAGTCACTAATATATTTTTTTTCCAGCATGTTTTAAAACAGCAGTATGAGAAATTTTATTGCAAGAACATGATTTTATAAATACCCAAAACAAACTTCCAGATGGATTTATTCAAAACCCGTAAACCTTTTAAACATTCATGATCCAAAAACAACCAATATGAATTTTTTTTTTTTTAAAAACAAATAGAATTTCATGAGGAAGATACAAACACATTTTTTTTTTGATTCACAATGAAATAAGGAATAAACAAGAAACCTACCTCCTTTAGCTTTCCTGGCAAGAAATTTGAAGAAGAGCCCACCTGTAGATCAATCCATGCTTCCAAAATCTTTCCATCTTCCTTCCCCAAAACCCCTTTTTTTTTTTCCAAAAAAAACATCCCCAAAAAGAAAGAACCCCCAAAAACATTTCCAAACTAGGTTAAATGAGAAACCCTATTTTTGCCCTAATTTTCAATTTCGAATTTAGGCATTTTTTTTTTTTTTGAAAATAAAAGAACATGAAAATGGAAACCATTATTTTCCACTGCTCAATAAATCTAACTTGTTTTATTCTAATTAGAATTAACATGCTTCTATTTCTTATTTAATTCTAATTTTAATCTCTCAATCTCAATTTAGGCCTACATTTATATTTTGAACTGTTAGCTAGGGTGAGATATTTAAATTAATTTAAATCTCAAAAATCAATCCTTTATACTATATCAATTTGTAAGTAAAAAGAATAATTTCCTTTCTAAAATGCATAACTCATTAAATTCGTTGTTATTAAAATTAACTATTAAATTAACTCGCTACAACATAATAAAGCGACCTTTTTAAATGAATGACTAATCTAATGCAAGAGTCTTATTTATTCTAATTCTCAACTACAAATGCGTAAATGAGCACGCTAATCCAAGTTTAATACCTTAAGCTTGCCACATTAATAATTAAAGCAATCTCTTTAAATTAACGATTAATCTTATAAAGGAAACTACCTATTTAAATTTCTATATCACTAATGTGTATGTCTACTCATTAAATTGAATTTAATACTTAGGATAACAAACTCCACTTACCTTGCACAAGGCATGCAAATCAAGGAAGTCCACCAAATCATATGACACGCAACCCAATGCAAGGAAAGCCCCACGAATCCACACACAATGCTCACCTAACCATGGCTAAGGCAAGATGAAAGTTTAATGACCCCCAAATCCGAATTCTAAGGATGGAGGAGGTTTACTCAAACCTGCGAATCCCAAAGAAGATGAACCTCGCCCTAGGTGGTGTTGTACCTGCAATCTCCTGCACCCATGAATTCATGCAAGCATACATATACATATACATATTCAATGAAGGCGTTAGCTCGAGATTTATCACAAGAGTTAGGAAACAATTACATATACACAAGAATCGATGCAAAAGTACAATAATAGGTATGCATGATTATTTATATTATCTAAACTACACATTGCATCATGGCTAACCTTCCATTCAAGAATGCCACATAGGAAGTCAATCAAGGTCAAACGGGTTTTACAAGTCTGACTAGAGTATGGGCATTACAAAGAGCTTCGCTTATCGAGATAGTAGTTTTGGGTGTGTGTCGATGACCCGATGAGACCACCTTAGGTTATCGAAGATCGAGATAACAATGTTGATCAGGTATCATCGGGCGATCGGCTCTACCAGTTGAACGCTATGGTAATGACCCCATGGAGTCACCTTCGGTGATCGTCTCTACCAGTTGAATGCTATACTGATGGCCGATGGAGCAGAGACCGACTATAAATGTGAGATCAAACCGAAATCCAAAAAGGTGAACACTCAGACACTAAGGATGAGACTGTCAGTGTATATGAATACAAACTGATCGTACTCCTTGATGCATGTGGGATAATTGGTTTTCCACGATTGCAGACCGACAGAGACAGTTCAACTTCCCAACCGTCTCGTGCAGGTGTAACGGTCAACCAGTTTGGTATTAGAAGCCAAATGTGACCTGAATTTAAGGTTACGAGTGATGATAGCTATTGAGTGATCTAAAATTGAGGAGTGATCTGAGTATTGTATGTTACATCTGGAATGATTTATTGACAAAGTTAAAGGAAGTCTATAGATTGAACTTTATTGTATTTTTACATACTGATAATAAAGTTAATTTCTGTTGGTGGTGGGTTTTTCTCCCAAAAGGTTTTTCCCACATTAACTCTGTGTGTTCTATCTCTGTGTTGTTTAATTATGTATGCTCATGCTTATGCCATATTCTCTAAAAGTTGTAAATTTGTAAACACTAGTCTATTTTCCCCTACAAATTGACATTAGGGAAGCGAATTTCCACACTTGCTTTCCTTTCAAGTGGTATCAGAGCTTGGCCCGTTTTGTTATCCTTGTTGGGTAGGGTTGGTTTTTTGTGTCAATTATGTTTCAGTGGGAGCCTTGCAAAGTGTCTACTTGTTTGTTTTACAGGTTAAGATGTTGAGCACCTCAAGGTGCATAGACATGGAGAAGTTTAATGGTTCTAGTTTTGAACTATGGAAAATCAAGATGGAAGACTTCCTGGTCGACCAAGATCTTTGGATTGCTATGACTGCACAAAAACCTAAAGGCATGAAGCAAGAAGATTGGGATTTAGCCAACCGGAAGGCAAGGGGTCTAATCAGGCTATGTCTTGCTGATTTTGTTCTATTAAATGTCCATGAGGAGAAGACTGCACATCTTCTCTAGAATAAGTTGGGAGATATTTATCAAGGCAAATCCTTGGTGAATAAGCTTTTTTTTAGGAAGAATTTTTACTCTCTTAAGATGGATGCAGGAACACCATTGGCAGACCACTTGAATGCATTCAACATGGTTCTTGCATAGTTAACTTCTATTGGTGTGGCCATTCAGGAAGAAGAACATTGCATGTTGTTGTGTTTATTGCCTGATGCTTGGGATCACTTAGTGATGGCTATCGATAGTACTACGACCCAATTCAAGATGGATATTGTGGTTAATACTCTTTTGTCAGAAGAAATGAGAAAGAAGTCTTCTGAGATGACAAAATATGCACTCTATGTTCAAGGCAAACCGAAGGACAAAGACAAGAAGAAAGGAAAGAAGTCCAAGTCTCAAGAGAGATTTAAATCTCCAGGCAAGAAGTCAAAGGTGAAGTGCTGGAACTGTGGGCAGAAAGGAATATCTGAAAGGATTGCAAGGAGGAGAAGAAGAAGAAGAAGTATTCTGACACTGAATCTTCTCCAAGTGATGCAGATGCATTTGTAGTAGCCTTGGCAATACCTACCTTAGATGACACCTGGTTAGTAGATTCTAGCGCATCTTTTCACATGACCTCCCATAGGGAGTGGTTCTCGAAGTATGAATTGTATGCTGGTGGAAAGGTATATTTGGCTAGTGATTCTAAGTTGGAGATTGTAGGGAGAGGTAGAATTAAAATTTAATTCCTAGATGGTAGAATGAAGGGGATAAATGGAGTTCTTCATATACTAGGTTTGGCAAGAAACCTTCACTCTGTAAGTAAACTTAATGATGTTGGAGTACAAGTTACATTTGTATCTAGCGGTTGCAAGATGACTAGGGGTTCCATTGTATTGGCACAGGGTGACCACATTGGTACACTGTATAAGTTAAATGTTGAACCTATATGTTGTAATGTAACTTCTGAAAAGTCTGTTAAGACAACTGTAAGGATGCATAATGCTAATTCATTGGAAGCTAAACTTCCTACTGAGAAAACAATGCTCTGGCATAATAGGTTAGGCCACATAGGTGAAAAAGGTCTAAAAGCCTTGAAGAATAAGAATCTGGTTGAAGGTCTGGATGATTGTAGTTTTGAGTTCGATTTCTGTGAACACTGCATATATGGAAAACATAACTGTGTTCACTTTTATTCCAGTTCTCATAAATCTCTAGACATTTTGGATTATGTTCACTCTGATGTGTTTGGTCCAGTGGATGTTCCTTCTCTGTTTAAGTCTAAGTACTATGTATCTTTTGTAGATGATTATTCAAGAAGGGCATTTGTGTATTTTCTTAAAAGTAAATCAGAAGTGTTCAGTCGGTTTAAGGAATTTAAGAACCTTGTTGAAAATTAGACTGGGAGAAGGATTAAATGTTTAAGAACAGACAATGGTGGTGAATATTATAGTGCAGATTTTGACAAGTACTATGTTGATCATGGAATTAAGAGACATAAGACCATACCTTACACTCCACAAAAAAATGGAGTTGCTGAAAGGTTGAATCGGTCTCTAATGGAGAAAGCAAGAAGCATGTTGAGTAGAGCTGGGCTGGAACAAAAATTTTGGGCTAAAGCAGTTACTACAATGTGTTACTTTCTGAATCGTTCTCCTACTTCAGCATTGGTTGATAAAACACCTATGGAAGCATGGTCTGGTAAGAAACCTTCTCTAAGGCACCTTCATGTTTTTGGTGCAGAGGCATATGCTCATGTGCCTGATGTGAATAGATCTAAGTTGGATAACAAAGAGGTGAAATGTATCTTCATTGGCTATGGAGTTGGTGTGAAAGGCTACAAACTTTGGAATCTAGTGACTGGTAAGGTTGTGTATAGCAGAAGTGTGATTTTTCATGAGTTGAAGCCTATGTCACTAGATCATAATATAGAAAAGAGAGGAGAAGCTGAGGTTGAAATTCCTCTAGCCAAAGAAGAATCTCCAGAGATACCTGAAGATGAGGAGAGTTCAAGCAATTCAAGTAGTTCTGAAGAAGAACACGATGATGAGCCTCCTGTGGAACCTCAAGAAGCATCAACACCAGAGTTGAGAAGATCTACTCAAGAGAGGCAGCAACCTAATAGGTATACACCTAATAAGTACAGTCACTCTATGTTGAATGTTAATTGTGCTTATGCTTTACTTGCAGATACTGATGAGCCTAGGACTGTCAAAGAAGCAATTGAAATGCCTAATTCACATTCCTAGTTGGAAGCCATGAATGATGAAATGTCATCATTGGATAAAAATGGAACTTGGGATTCTGTGCCATTGCCTAAAGGCAGAAAGCCTATAGGCTACAAGTGGGTGTTCAAAAATAAGTATGGTCCAGATGGCAGCATTGACAAGTACAAAGCAAGACTTGTTGCAAAGGGGTATTAGCAAAAAGAAGGTATTGATATGGGGGAATCATCTCTCCTGTAGCTAAGTTGGCATCTATTAGATTTCTCTTGTCACTTGCAGCAGCATATGATTGGGAGATTGAGCAAATGGATGTGAAGACAACATTTCTTCATGGTGATCTTGAAGAAGAAATTTATATGTCCCAACCTGAGCACTTTGTGGAAAAAGGGAAAGAACATCTAGTATGCAAACTCAAGAAGTCTCTTTATGGTTTGAAACAGTCTCCCAAAATGTGGTATCAAAAGTACGATACATTTGTTTTGTCCTTGGGATTTGTGAGATCAAAGGTTGATCATTGTGTTTACTACAAAACTAATGGTGATAGGATTCTTATCATAGCTTTGTATGTAGATGATATGTTGTTCATAGGAAACACAAAAGGTATGATCTCAGATTTAAAATCTTAGTTTTCTATGAAATTGAAATGAAGGACTTAGGACCAGAAAATTACATTCTGGGAATGGAGATCAAAAGGGATAGATCTAAGAGGAAACTTTGGCTCAGCCAGAGAAAGTATGTAACCAATGTTCTTGACATGTTTCATATGTCTAACTGTAAAGCACAGGTTATTCCCATCTTGCAGGGAACTAAGTTTTCTATGCTTGATAGTCCAAAATCTCCAAAAGAGATTGAAGACATGAAATGTGTACCTTATGCAAGTGCTATAGGCAATCTGATGTATGCTATGGTTTGTACAAGACCAGACATTTCCCAACTAGTGGGAGTACTTAGCAGGCTTATGTTGAATCCAGGGAAACTGCACTGGGATGTTGTAAAGAGAGTGTTTAGATAATTCAAGGGTACTTTAGACTTTGCATTGTGTTATTATGGTAATCTAAAGGATTCAAAGAGAACTCTTAGCATTTATGGTTATACGGATTCTGATTGGGCAGGAGGTGTTGACAGCAAGAGATCCACTAGTGGATATGTTTTTGTCCTGAATTGTGGAGCAATTAGTTGGATGAGCAAGCAACAAGTTGTAGTCGCTTTGTCCACTACAGAGGCAGAATACATGGCAGCCACACATACTTGTAAAGAAGCAGTCTAGCTTAGGTGTTTGAGTTCAGATATTGGTTTTGATGCAGGGCAAGTTGAAATTTGGAGTGACAGTCAGAGTGCCATATGTTTGGCAAAGAACCCTACTTTCCATGCCAGATCGAAACATGTTGATGTTCAGTATCACTTCATTCGTGACATGGTGGAAGATGGAAAAGTTTATCTTAACAAGGTAGACACTCTGGAAAATGTTGCAAATGCCTTGATGAAACTGGTGAGCATGCACAAGTTTAGGTGGTGTTTAAATTATATGGGTCTTAATACCCATGTTTCTTAGTAATGTTTGAAATGGTAATCGGTCCAGTGAATTCTTTGTCAAGTGGTTGTTTGTTGGAAATGTGCCTCTAATTCACTTGACATATACGGGTTGATCAGAGTAGCCTACACCAATTGAACAGCAGAGTGTTACTTTCTTGTTGTTGAACATCTTCTGATCGGTATGACTTATACTGGTGTCTTCCTTTCTAATAGGATAATTTTGCCTTTCAAGAAGACTGCATCAGAGTTGTGTTGATGACCCGATGGAGCTATCTTAGGCAGTCTGGGTTGTCATCGGCTATCGAAGGTTCTGGTCTGGAGTTATGCCGACACCCAATGAACCTACCTTAGGCATTGCAGGTTGATATCGACAATCGGGTCGATGTGATGAAGGCTACACCGAAGTCTCGATGAGTCTTCTATGTTTTGTCTCGAAGAGCTTTGCTTATCAGGATAGTATTTTTGAGCATGTGTCGATGACCTGATGAGACCACCTTAGGTTAGTAGAGATCGAGATAACAATGCAGATTGAGTATCATCGGGCGATCGGCTCTACTAGTTGAATGCTATGTCGATGACCCGATGGAGTCACCATATGCAGATTGGGTATCATCAGGTGATCGGCTCTATCGGTTGAATGCTATACCGATGGTCGATGGAGCAGAGACTAACTGCAGATATGAGATCGAACCGAGATCCAAAAAGGTGAACACTCAGACACTAAGGATGAGACTATCATTGTATATGAATACGAACTGACCCAACTCCCTGATGCATGTGGGATAATTGGTTTTCCATGATTGCAAACCGACAAGGATGGTTCAACTTCCCAACCGTCTCGCGCAGGTGTAACGGTCGACCATTTTGGTATTAGAAGCCAAATGTGAATCGAATGTAAGGTTATGAGTGATGATAGCTATTGAGTGATCTGAAATTGAGGAGTGATCTGAGTGTTGTATGTTACATCTAGAATGATTTATTGACAGAGTTAAAGGAAGTCTATAGACTGAACTTTATTGTATTTTGACATACTGATAATAAAGTTAATTTCTGTTGGTGGTGGGTTTTTTTCCTGAAAGGGTTTTCCCACGTTAACTCTATGTGTTCAATCTCTATTTTGTTTAATTATGTATTCTCATGCTTTTGCCATATTATGTAAAAGTTGTAAATTTGTAAACACTAGTCTATTTTCCCCTACAAATTGACATTAGGGAAGCGAATTTCCGCACTTGCTTTCCTTTCAAAAAGGATGGCAAGAACCCCATAGCTACTTGGAAGAGCATGTTAGCCAAGGTGAAAGAGGCATACATCCCTGAAGATTATGAGATCCAATTGCATAAGAGGATACAAAATTTAAGACAAAGAGACTTGGATGTGAGTAGCTACGTTGAGGAATTTTAGAAGTTGTGTCTGAGATCCAAGGTGGTAGAGGATGAGAGCATCAAGGTAGCCAGATACTTAAATGGCTTGAGATAGAATATTCAAGAGGAATTAAGCTTGTTATACCCCAACACTGTGCACAAGTGCTATCAATTGGCACTAAAAGTGGAGGAAAAGAGCAAGACGAAACAAGAACAAAGCAATAGAGGCAAAGGTAGGGGAAGAGATGGAAGAGGTCAGAAAGGTAGTTTTGGTGGAAGAAGTGTAGACCAAAGATCCCAAGGTGAATCCAAGTTGGTTGAGAAAAGTGAGGGTTCCAATAGCAAGAGCATATATAGAGGAAGGGAATCTAGTAACTCTAATAGAGGAAGGTCTAGTGGCTCAAGAAGAGGATCCTATTTTGCCACCATGAAGTGCTACAATTGCCATCAACTTGGACACCCAGCCTATAGATTTCCTGAGAAGTCTTCTTCATCCTAACGAGGTGAGAGGAGAGTAAATTATGTTGAAGAGGATGCAACAAACATGAAAGCATCAGATGTAAGTTTGGATTCAGAGGTTGGAGAGAATATCATGAGAAGGAGAGTCTTGATCAAAGAACTGGTTAAGGAGGAACCTAACCAAAGGAAATCCTTGTTCAAAATAAAATTTAAGATCATGGGAAAGGTATGTAGAGTGGTAGTGGATTCAAGAACCATAGACAACATAGTGTCAGAGGAAGTAGTGAGTAAGCTCAATTTGCCAAGAAAACCACATAGTGATCCCTATAGAGTTACATGGCTCAACAAGGGGAAGCATGTTCTTGTAAATGAACAAAATTGGGTTGACTTCACCATTGGAGGCTACAAAGACAAAATCTTGTGTGATATCTTGCCCATGGATGCTTGTCACCTACTCCTAGGTAGGCCATGGCAGTTTGATAGAAAGGAAATACATCATGGAGAGAAGAATACTTATACCTTCCAAAAGGATGGAACCACCTACAAAATCTAGCCCATAGGAGACCAAGTAGAGGGGAGATCCAAAGGTCCTAATCTATTGCTGGTTGGTGAGAAAGAGTTCATTAACACCCTCAAGGAGGGAGAAGGAGTGGGGTTTTCCTTTGTTGTGAAGCCAAAAGAGGACAGCAAGGAGAAGAAAGTGAGCATTCCTAAAGAAGTGTAGCAGGTTCTAAATCAGTTTGAGGACATCATTAGTGATGTAACACCAGCTACATTGCCTCCTCAATGTGCCATAAGTCATCAAATTGACTTTATACCCAGAGCTTCTTTGCCCAATAAGGCAAATTATAAAATGACACCAGATCATAACAAGGAGATATCCAAGTAAATACAAGAACTTCTAGATAATGGACTAATCAGGAAGAGCATCAACTCATGTACAGTACCCACCATTTTGGCTCCAGAGAAGGGAGATACTTGGAGACTTTGCACTAACTCTAGAGCCATAAACCGGATTACTATCAGATATAGATTTCCCATCCCAAGGATTGAAGACTTGATGGATTGTTTGGGAGGTGCTGAATACTTCACCAAGATAGATCTCAAGAGTGGTTACCACCAAATTAGAATAAAGGAGGGTGATGAATGGAAGATAGCCTTCAAGACTACAAAAGGACTCTATGAATGGCTTGTTATGCCATTTGGACTCACAAATGCCCCTAGCACATTCATGAGAATCATGAATGAATTACTCAAGGACTACATTGGTAAATTTGTTGTTGTTTACTTAGATGACATCTTAATTTTTAGCAAGTTTAAAGATGAGCATCTTAAGCATATAGAAATTGTCTTGAGTAAACTATGTGATGAACAACTAACCGTCAATTTGGAGAAATGAGAGTTTATGAAATAGGAATTGGTGTATCTTGGGTTGGTAGTCTCAAGAGGTGATTTGAAGATGGATACCTCTAAGGTGGAAGCCATAATCAATTGGCCCACACCTAGGACAGCAAGTGAAGTGAGAAGTTTCCATGGCTTGGCTCAGTTTTATAGGAAAATCATCAGAGGGTTCAGTGAAATATGTGCACCCATGCTTGAGACAATCAAGGGAGGTATGAGAACCAAGTTTGTATGGACAAAGGAAGTACAAAGAGGTTTTTATCTCTTGAAGACAAAGGTGTCTACTCAACCGATACTTATCCTACCAAGCTTTGACAAGCTCTTCATAATTCAATGTGATGCAAGCAACATAGCGGTTGGAGTCAAGACAATAGAATGATTGCCTTCTTCAGTGAGAAACTCAATGATGCAAAGAAAAGGTATCCCTCCTATGATTTGGAATTGTATGCACTTGTCCAATCTCTTAGGAAATGGAGGCATTATTTACTACCTAAGGAATTTGTGGTTTACACTGATAATCAAGCTCTTAACTTCCTTAATTCTCAAGAATAGTTAGACCATAGGCATGTTAAATGGGTAGAGTATTTGTAGTCATATACCTTTACCATTAAACACAAGAAAGGAGAATGTAATAAGGTTGCTGATGCATTGAGTAGGAGGTTACTAACAGTGCAAGAAGTGCAACTTAAAAGCATTGGAGTGGATAGTTTCAAGGAATTGTATGAAGAAGATGAAGACTTTGTTGCTGCCTACAAGGTTTGCCAAGGGTTTGGAAACCATTTTCATAGTGAATATGTAGATTACACCTTGCAAGATGGCCTTTTGTTCAAAGGAGGACAACTATGTGTGCCTAAAGGGTCTATGAGAGAAAACTTGATGCAAGAGAAGCATAATGGATGCTTGAGTGGACATTTTGGTTTGAACAAGACTTTGGAACTCTTCCAAAGGTTCTACTTTTGGCCTAAAATGCAAAGAGATTTCAAAAGATATGTGGAGAAATGTGTGGTTTTCCAAAGAGCTAAGGGTACATCTTCCAATGCTGGTCTTTATCAGCCTTTACCTATTCCCAACTGGCCATGGGAGTGTGTAAGTATGGACTTTGTGGTTGGTTTGCCTAAAACCAAATCAGGTTTTGATAGCATATATATTGTGGTAGATATGTTTAGTAAGATGGCTCATTTTATTCCATGAAAGGTCACTCATGATTATATCCATATTGCTCACTTGTTTTTCAAAGAGGTTCTTAGGATTCATGGTTTACCTATCAGCATTGTGTCAGATAGGGATGCAAAGTTTATTGGTCATTTTTGGAATACTTTGTGGAAAAGATTAGGTACTAATTTGTCTTTCAATTCAGCCTATCATCCCCAAACAAATGGAGAAACTGAGGTGGTCAATAGAACACTTTGAAATCTACTTAAATGCCTAACAAAAGAGTATGGTCAAGCTTGGGATCAGATCATCCATCAAGTTGAGTTTGCCTACAATGATAGTGTGAATAGGTCAACTGGTAAAAGTCCTTTTAAGGTGGTGTATGGCACTCATAATAGAGGATTTTTAGAGCTTAGAGATGTGGGAAAGATGGGACAACAGAGTGGACATGCCTTGGACATGGCCCAATCAATGCAAGAGATTCATGAGCAGTTTAGGAAAGCCCTATTGGACACTACTCAAAAGATCAAGGACAAAGTGGATGAGAAAAGGAAAGATATCCAATTTTTTGTTGGTGACATGGTGATGGTACATTTGAATAAGGAAAGACTTTAGAAAGGTGTCCCTAGCAAGATTCAGATGAGGAAGATAGGTCCTTGCAAAGTTTTGGCCAAGTATGGCAATAATGCATACAAAGTAGACTTACCGGTGATATGGCTTTGTCACCCATTTTCAATGTGGAATATTTGGTGTAGTATAAGGGAACACTTCCAATAGAAGATAGTAGAGTTTTAGAGGTCTCTCAAGCACTTTCAAACCTACCCTAACCAGCTGCACTTGTTCCTCAAGCCAAGAAAGTGTTAGATTCTAGAATTTTGAAAAAAACAAGGCATACCGCCTACATGGAGCACTTGATCAAGTGGTAGAACCTTCTAGAATCAGAGGCTACTTCGATACCTAAGGCATACTTCTCTAAGCATGGATTTCCACTTTCTTTGCTGCCTCAAGGAGCCACTTGACTCCTTTTCTTTGTGGGGAGTATGGTGCAGGAGCACCTAGTTTTGAGTCCAACTTCTTTATTTTGGTGTGATTTTTCATACTTGGGTTTGAGATGGTAAATAATAGCTTCTCTTAGGTACTCATGTTCTTTTAAAATGCTTTGATAGGTTGAACGTCCTTAGGACAATGCATCTGCTCAATTTTGGCTTCTAAGCCCTTATAAGCCTAAAATGGCATAATCTTGCATTTTGATGTAAAATGCCTTGAATAGCCTTTTTTGGCATTGGGACATGTTAATTTAATGGTATTTAGTCATCCTAGATGTTTTGGAGGAGAAAAGAAAGCATGTAAGGCAAAAATGCACTTTTTGGCAAAAGTTGTCAAAGTTGCTTGACAACTTTTTGCATTTTTGAGCAAAGGGTTGGTTAGAAACTGATGGAGAGTTAGTTAGGCCAAAAATAGTATATAAATCCCCTAAGAATTAATTTAATGAGGTTGTTTAATGCCTAGAGTAGATTGGAATACAAATTGGAGACCATTTTTGAGTTTTACCTTGCATTTTTCAAGAATTAGAGTAGCACTCCATACTTAATGGATTGACTACATTGTTGTTCTTTTCTTGTTGTTTTGTACATGTTCTTGTAGTTCTTAGGAATATTTTCTGTTAATTTTATTATAGGTTTAAATTGAGTTTTCAATTTTGAAAGCTCTCAGCCTGAGTAGGGGTTTGAGAGGCCCAAACATGGTTCCAGCTTGAAGTCCTTTGAGTTCTTCTCAATAACCCTTGGGACTCAAGCCATGGAACCTTTGTACAGTGTACATATTCTTAATTTTCCTTTGGAGGTCATTGAAATTCCAATGAGCATCATTTCCTAGGCAAGCTCAGTCATAGCCCGGTTAGGAAATGAATGAAATTATGGAAGTGCTTGCAGGGATGAGCAAGGTTGGAAGTGTAGAGTGTTTGGCATGAGAAATTTGGATGTGGGAGAGCATATGTGTGAGTTTTTAGGTTTGGTAGATCAAGGAAGACACCAAACCCTTAGAAATAGACCAAAACAATCCAAAAACCACCTAGAACAAGCAATTTTTGAGTTCTGTACTTGTACGGTCATACTGAGATTTATCATGTCATAAATTGGAAAGTACTCCAAAAAGGGTATCCTGATAATCAAAGAGTTTGAGTGGGTCTTTGGGGAAATTATGAGTAAATCCATAGAAACCGGTTAGGTAGGGCTAATTGGGGCTCTAGGGCTACTAGGCCTAGAAAATAGGGAAAGGAAGGAGTGATGGGGAAATGAATCAAACCCATACTCAAAACCAGTTGATTACCCTTGGAAAAAATCATAAACACCTACTACAACCTTTGCAAGCATTTTTTAGGAGATTGAGAGTGTGAGGTTGGATTTACCCTTGTGAATCCCAACCATGCCTGAGCAACCAGTGAGCACATCTTGATTGGGAGCACTCCTAGAGAGTTGAGATGTCTAATTTGACTAGTAGACTAGATGAACAATGAAGGGAGCCCACTAGGACAACACTTGACTACCCTTAGACAAGTAATTAACTCTCTTTGAGTATACCTCCCCATCAATATGTTGTAACACTGAAATACTTACAGCTAATGTGGATAAAAAGATAAAATAACTTCAAGAGAAAATTACAAATATAGCTAATTCTTTTGACAAATTTCTTTCATTGAATACATCAATTGATGGTCAAATTTTTATTTTGGAGAACCAAATTTTTGTTCTTGAGAAGGAAAGAGAGAAAATAGTAAGAAGAGCCAGAAGTCTGAGAGGCATGGTGAGTCCTCGGTTGGATTCACTCAGTGTACACAAGAAAGAATGCATGGATATGGTGGGAAAGCCCACACCCATAGAACTAAATGAGAAAGAGTCATTTGCACATATATTGAGTGGACTTGTATCTATTTTTGACACATTCAAAACATGTTGGGATACTTATCTTGAGTTACTGGAAAAGGCTTATCCAAGAATTTTGAAACTTGTTAAGCTCTGGTAAGATATTTAGAATTTGTGATGGCATTGATGTCAAAGGGGGAGTAGTATAGATGTGAAAAAGAATAAAAGGAGTTATATACATTAGGGGAAGTCATGGTAATATGGAGTATTGCATTAATGGATATTCAGCTCTGGGGGAGCAGGGTAGGATGAAACCTTAACCATTTTTCACAAGAGTGTTGCCATCAATTCAAAGGGGGAGATTGTTGGCAATTGACACTCAATTGGTTGGTTTCACTATGTTGTCATTGATGGAAACATGCTATTGTGTTATGGCTTCATGTTTTGGTTTAGTTCTGTACTGGTGGCCACTTCATAGATACTTCATAGGCACCAGCACTGGCACCGGTAGGACAGAAGGATTTCTTTGGTTACCGACAACGTAGGCCAACATGGTTTAGTAAAGGTTATCGGTATTGGATGCCAACATATCTTAGATCTGGCATCGACAATTGGTTTTTATATTTATGCATTTATGTTATCTAGCTGACATGTAATTTGATATTGTATATATCTTTGTAAGCCGACATAAGGCATGCAAATTTGTATAGAGTATATAAGTCAGTTTGATAGATCATTTTGATATAGACATGAGATAGGATATTATGTACATGCGAATGTAATATGATGTGAAATATATCAGAGAGATCATGTATGTGAGGAAATTTATGTAAGGGTTATTCTGGTAAAGGGTTTAGGGTTTCAAACCAGAATAGACAAAGCTTAAACCGGAACTGTATTCAGGCATATAAGATGCTATCTTAGCAGTTCACACTTCTCCGAATTGTAGTCTAGAATTTTATGTAGTCAATGAGACTCTTTTTTAGATTGAGCAGTGTGCTCTAGGCTGTAAGCCTTCCTGCAAGTGCGAACCCCTCATATTTTGTAATATCTCTTTATATGCCCAGTGGATTGATATTGTGGGTCACAAATCCCACTGTGGTTTTTCTCTTTGAGATTTTCCACATATAAATCTATGTGTTATGGTTCTGATTTATGTGATTGTCTTATTGGTTGCTTTACTTCTTTCAATTTTGTATGTACTGGTATATCAGTTGGTGTATGCATGTTTTAATAAGGCTAAAATTAATCATTCTAATATAACACTGATTCACCCCCCCCCCCTCTCAGTATATATGTATGTATGTATATGTATATATATATATATATATATATATATATATATATATATATATATATATGTATATGTATATGTATATGTGTATGTGTATGTATATGTGTATGTATATGTATATGTATATGTATATGTATATGTATACACACATATATACATATACATATGTGTATACATATATACATATATACATACACACACACACACACGTACGCGAACACACATACACACACATATATATCAACATAATCAAGTCAAAGAGAATTATAACATCACATCCTTCTCATGATGAGTGATGTGACATCATCCCTTACACATTTACAAACATTAAAACAATATAGATGTAGATATAGCATAATCAAACAACTAGATGTTACTCATATCCAATAGAATTATCATAATTAGGGTTAGCACAAGATATAACATCACAAATAAAAAAACATAAACCATATCATCTAAGAGATGTACAATCACAAGGTTCATCAAATAGTAAACCCTAACATCATCAAATAGCCCTAAACATAGAACCATCATCATAAGTATAATAAAGTATCGACTGATATGAAGAAGTGTCTCAAAATATGAAAGAACAAAGCATGAAACAAATAGTATCAAGACATAAGAATAGTTCATCAATATCTATCAAAACCACCATAGAGTATGAATCATGGAGGAGCGTTACACTAGAACCTTTTGGTGTCTAGTAAGCTAGAAATTTACTCCTTTGCTTAGGCTTTTTTGTTGTTTATTTTGATTGTGCACTAAGGATAAATAAGATATTCTATCTGAGGGCCCTTCATTTTGAGACTACCATCCCTTAGCTCTTTACCTATGGACTCCTTCTTTCAATCCACTTACAAATCCTAAATTGAATTCTCCACTATGTGAGTCAAGGTTCCACAAGTCCCTCTTCACTTATGGTGTCAGGTTACATTTGAATCTATTGGTAACATACTTGGTCTCTTTAAAGTTGATCCCAACATTAATCTCTTCTCCCAAAGATCTTTTGCACATATCTTGGTAGACCTAGATCTCTCAAAGCCACTTTTGACTAATATTTCTCTCAAGGTCGATGATCTTCAACAACAACAGCGTGCATATTATGAAGGGCTCTTGTTTTTTGTAGGTCTCGCTTTGCCATTGGACATATTGCCTCATCCTACCTATGTGTGCCTTGTCCTCTCTCTTCTCCCACTTGGTGGAGGGATGTTGAGAGGTGTCATCTTAATATCTTTCCTAATGACTCTTGTTTGGATTCTTTTATGGTTGGGAGAGGGGTAAAGAGAGGGGTAGCAGAAGGCAGAGTGAGAGAGGGAGAGAGTATTGATCAGGTTGAAAGCACCAAAATACTAAGAGGGGGGAGGTGAATCAGTTTCCCATAGATTTAAAAAAATTATTCACAATTATAACTTTCCATATAAATATCAAACAAACTTGATTGATATAAAGCAATTAATGCAAAATGAACATGAAGAACACAACCACAAGATAAAAATTGAATTTAATACTTGGAAAACCCAAATGGGAAAAACCATAGAGAGTGTTAACTCTCAAGAGATGGTGCAGTCATCGGTAAGGAGTAACCTCAAAGAGATCAGTCTGAATCAGTCAGCAAGACTAAACACAACAGAAACACAAAGATATGATGGAGACAATGCAAAACAGATTGAGATATAACATGAAAATTGATTACAACCAACCAGTAACAACTAGGTTACAGAAAACTGGTTCATAGGCCTGCTAGATCATACTCAAAGTACAGAATAGGTCACAACTAGGACCTCAAATCTCAAGATCTATCATTTATGCTCAGTCTATCTACTTGATTACATTCTAATGTGCAATTAAAATGATTTATACAATCCAAGGAGATCCGGTCGGCCCAAAAAGGGATCAAAACCTGAAGAACAATACCTGATTTGTATAGTTAGATGTTTAAATGTTTAAATCTCTCTTTATATATATCTCTCCCTCTCACTCACACTCTCTCTATATATCTCACTCTCTCTATCTCACTCACTCTCTCTCATTATCTACTCTCTCTCTCTCTCTATCTCTCTCTCTCTCACTCACTCTCTCTATCTCACTCGCTCTCTTTCATTACCTACTCTCTCTCTATCTCACTCTCTCTCATTAACTACTATCTCTATCTCACTCACTCTCTCGCATTACCTACTCTCTCTCTCTCTCTCTCTCTCTCTCTCTCACACACACACACACACATACACATACTCACACACTCTCTTTATCTCACTTACTCTCTCTCATTACCTACTCTCTCTCTCTCTCTCTCTCTCTCTCTCTCTCTCTCTCTCTCTCTCTCTCACTCACTCACACTCTCTCTATCTCACTCACTTGCTCTCATTACCTACTCTCTCTTTATCTTACTCACTCTCTCTTATGAACTACTCTCTCTTTATCTCACTCACTCACTCTCATTAGCTACTCTCTCTCTCTCTCTCTCACACACTCTCTCTCTCTCGCTCACTCTTTCTCAGTACTCTCTCTCTCTCTCTCTCTCTCTCTCTCTCTCTCTCTCTTTATGAACTCTCTCTCTCTTTGAACTCTCTCCTCTTTTCTCTCTCTCCCTCATTCTCTCTCTCTCTCCCTTTATGAACTCTCTCATCTTTTCTCTCTCCCTCATTCACTCTGTCTCACTCATTGTCTCTCAAATTACCTACTCTCCCTCTCTCTCTAGCTCTCTTTATTTTAATTGTGCGTGAAAATTTGAATGTTTAAATTTATATTTTAAAATGTTGTATTTAATTATAATTTTTTTTTGGAAGGTGAAATGTAAATTAAATAGTAATTGTAAATTTTCATGTTTGTATATATATGTAGATTATATTCACATAATGCATGAGTTTGACATAGATGATCTATTAGGTCAGATGTCACCTCCACCCCCTCCACCTCCACCCCCACCCCCTCCACCTACTCCAGAGGAGTTGAGGGAGACCATGAGGAGGAATATTGTTTCCCTCTTGAGAGATATTGCTACTACTAGACATGATCCTCCTCCTTCATAGCTACTATGCCTTGTAGAGAGTATGCAAGGCATTATCCATTCTATATAGAAATTGGATGGGGAGTTGGATAGATATCGCACGTTGAGGGAGTCCATGTGTGCTTATTAATTTGATGGCCTATCTTATAAACAGGTCAATGAGTTGAAAATAACAAAAAAGTAACTGAAATGATTTTTGTGAACCCTAAAATGGGTGAGGAGATAGATCCCAAAAAGCCACGTATATCTATTAGATGGTGTAGGCACCCACAGATAGTTGCACACTTTTGGGAGCATTGGTGGATGGTATTTGACCATCCACCACACTCTAATCATGAGGTGTCGATGTTTTGAAAAATTATGAGTTGAATTTGAATTGGGTAAAAAACCCAATTACTTTGACATCGGATCATTCCAAGGGGTTGGTCGAGGCATACCATAGGACAGGCCAGGGACCAAATTAAGTGATAGAGTTAGAAATCATGTGTGTGATGATCCCCTTGTTCCTCTTCCTGCACTAGTTGTTCCTATACCTATTCATCATCAAGCAGTTGAATCTGCTCTTGGCTCATTGAGTGCCCTTTTGGGCAATTTGTTAGAGTAGTTGCACCAGGTGAGGGTTTCCCCCAGCATAGCACATGTTTGCACGAGATGCAGGGGTATATGTATGGGTCCCGAGAGTGTGTTTCCCATGGAGGAGATGGTGATCTTGTTGATGTTGATGCGGCCCATGGTGGATATGATGATGATGTTGATGAGGGTGTAGATGATGACATCATCTCTTCATATGTTAATCTCCTATGCGTAGACAATGATCATCCTACAGAGGTATGAATTAATTTATATAACTTACAGTGCAATATTAAACTTAATATATATACACATATGAACCATAACACGAGTGAATTTTTCTGAATAGAGGAGCATTCATACCACGTCATCGAGGGAGCCCCATCATCTTATCTCAATACCTCAAGATGTTGGTGCCCCGTTTATGATATGCACTTTAATCTAGATACATTGAAGTACATTTAAAATAAACAATTAAAACTTAAAATTTAATAATGCATATGATATTTTTTTTTTCAATTTTGTAGGGCGTTTCGGGTAACATTGAGGTTGGCAGTTCTTCATGCCCTGGCCCATCGATCACTAAGGCTCAGTCTCATATACCCCTAGTGTGTTTTTTATTAATTAATTTTGAGTGTTTATATACTTACTAATCTATGTACAACTCTGATTCATTCCTTATTTTCACAATTGTAAGCTTTTGGGTTGTTTGATGATGCATCATGTGTATGTCCTCACCCATCAGTGACTTTGGCTGCACATCAGACACCATATGTATTATTTTCTTCCATAAACTTGTAGTATTTATATACTTTATAATTTATGTATATACAAGTTTGATTAGTGCTTTACATATGTTTTTCAGGTCGACACCACTATCAGTCTTGGTATGGCTATGGGATTGAGCCAAATGCAACCATCGACATTTTCATTTGAGGTCATGATTAAAAAATTAATTCTAATTTGTCTATTGTGTACCTGTCTTTTATAGGGATTATCAAAATTGATGTAATGTTTTTTGTACAGGACTTGACTGCAACCACTTTTTTTGTTAATAAGAGTGGACCTCCTCATAACACTAAGGGTATTACAAAGCACGGTCATATGGTAATTTATTTTAAATGTTCATTATTTAATTACTTTATAAGTGAATTATGCAAGTCATTTGAATTAAACACACATAACTTCTTATCATGTTATCTTTTAATAATGTATAGGAGGGCACGTAGGAATTGATATTGCAGGCACATGAGATGGTGATTCTCATAAGCATGTCCAGTAGGATGATGCATCTTCGTCATCTTCCCGTGGAGTGAAGAGGATTGCAAATCAAATGCATGCGAGCTTTTAGATTATATACATTAGAACATGTTATGTTATTATATATTATGAAATTTTTATGATCACACTTGTTATGTTATTAGGACTTGTTATTATGTTATTTGGACTTGTTATTATGTCATTTTCTTGTTATTATTTTATCAGGACTTGTTATGTTATCTGGACTAGGACTTGTTATTATGATATCAGGACTTGTTATGTGATTTGGTGCCCTCTAGTATTAATTTTTTGCACTTTACTTGTACAAGACATTTGTGTGTTGTGCTGTCATTCTAGGCTCACAAATGCATCCTAGGTAGAAAATGATCATACTAAAAATTTTAACACGTGCACATGATATGACATTCTAAAACTATTAAAGCTGGAAATTATATGACATGCACATATTATCCAATATCATATTCCATTCTAGAGGCTCACACATGCACATGATATCACATTATTAAAGATCAAAGATAAAACTACTAATTATGAAAAGACATTGTAATCTTAACTAGAATCATAAGTTAATGAAAAATATAATACTTATAAAATTTTATAGAAATAAAATAAAATTCAATTAACTATGAGTGGAGAAAATATTTAACCTAGAACAATGTGATAGGTAGTTTTAAATCTTGCATGTTCACATAAAGCTCATCAATTTTGTATAATAAAATAATAGAAAAAACAATTCAATATAAGCTATAAACTTATTAAAAGAGATGAGAATAATAATTCAAAATGTGATAGATAAGGAATACTAAACTTTTTAATAATTACTATTGACTTTTCCCTTTGGGTGAAATGATATGTTATGACTAGTGTGATAGTCTAGATCTAATATTTAAATGTTATACATATGAAAAATAAAACCTAAGAAAGATGTTTGTGATATTTGAGATGAATACATGTTCATATAGGCTTGTCCACTTGATGTGGTTACATCCTTTAAATCTAATGATTTCACTGAAATTTAACATATGCTTAAATGTGTGTCAAAGACAAATAGAGTTCTAAAAACATATTGGGAATTTATTATGTGTAGAAAAATCATGAAACATTGTTGACATTAACCCAAATTTGTTTTCTAATATACATATAAATTAAAGACACACATGACATATATGTAAATGCTTATGATAATGTTGTATCTATTGACGTGGATGTAATAAAAAATAATTGGTTCATTCTTCTTTTCAATCTAATTTGAATAATTACCAATGACTTTGGAACTTGTCATTGAACACAAAATCTTAAATGCTAGATCTATATTGGTTTAGCATAAATAGTGATGGGAAACAATTAGCCTTTAAAATTGACATTTTTGGGAGCAATAAAATTAGAATATGGAAAGATAGGATGAAGTTGTTGAATAGTTCACTAAATGATGTAATTTTAAAAGAATATATATCCTAAATAATTGAATGGGTCATTTTTACAATTGAAATATTAATATTCAAAATGAGTACTATGGTGGACTTATAACATAGACTTGTTATCATTCATTATTATGTACTTATTTGTTCATGTAATTGACAAGATGAATTTATTTTACAAGAACTAGATTAGAGTAGGACATATACATACATATATATAAGAAAACATCAACTTATTTATATTGAATGAAGTTACATCAATTAACATGAAAAAATAACTATCAACATCAAAAACTATCATCATCAATTAGTGAACATAGGGCCACTGTATATAGTTTATTTATTTAACAAAAGTAGATGAATACAATGTTGTTTATGAAACCAAAATTATATCAATGCACATATGTTCTTCTAGGGGTCTTGCAAAAGCAAAAAAAAAAGTTCAAATGTCATTAAAAATATATATTAAAAGTAAATTTTAATTTATGCTACAAAAATTTAAATGTGCTATATTCACTTTAATGTACTCACCAAGTTGTATCTATGTCATCCATGTCATCAAGTTGTACTTGACACCTCAATACCAAAATTTCATTTTACTTATGTATATAAGAATAATATTTATGTTAAAGGGACAAAGACAAAAAATTATCATAATTAAATTGAATTCTAGGACCCCATCTTGTATTATTATATAACAACAATAAAAGAATTGCACTCACCTAGTATTACTACTTTGATTAGCCAAAAGTTATAAAATGCACAAGTTCAGTGTCATCCATGTTACATAAAGTTGTACTTGACACTTGAACACCAAATTAATTAGCTACATGTATAAGAATAAAGAAGACATATATACATATACAAAGTTACATATAAAAAGTTCACACAATTAACATAAACTTACATTCATAAATTTGATTCAACCTAATGTACCATCTTCATCCTCTCTCTTCTACAATGCGTCTATGATTGCCTCATGCTTTTCCATTGAAAGTGTCCATGATACCTTATCAGCAGGTCTCCATTTGTATCTTTCTAATTTGATGTTTGTTGCCACCACCAAATGAGAATAGTGTATAATCTTCTTTTCTTATTGGTAGTCTTCATAAGCTTGTAAGTCATTCCTTCTTGTTAGGTATTTATGTAGCCATGTGCCAACTACTACAATTCTTATTGGTAGTCTTCATAAGCTTGTAAGTCATTCCTTCTTGTTAGGTATTTATGTAGCCATGTGCCAACTACGACAATAGACCCAACTAGATACTGGAAACCATCATCATCTACTTGATGATATATCAACTTTTTCTTAGGTTCTACACATCTAGCTAGCCAATACTTAGTCTGCTCATCACTCTCCTCAAGTGCAACAATGACATACACATGTCCTAGAAAATAAAATTAAGTACATGTAGAAATAAAACCTGTAAAAATTTATAATTCAAATACAATCATAAATTATATGACAATAAATAAATAATATAATTTAAAGTTATAAACAATAAATTGAATTAAATTACCAGGTTGTATGAGGTCTGAAACATGATCATAATCTTCTGATGCAAATGTATGATCTGGGTCTTCATTTCTTCTAACAACTTGATATTGTGTCTCACTAGGTGTTAAGGATTTTTGTTGCCATTCTTTAACCCATTCTGTATTCTCGCATTCTTCCCATTCATCTGCAACACAAAATTGACAAAAACATGCAATCTCCCTAGTCCATATAGTCCAAGTGTAAGATTTAGAACTCTTAAATGAATGACATCTAGTTGACCTATTGATTGTATCACAATCATATTTTAGAAGGATATTCTCCTCTTCAACTAGCCAGAAGAAACGTTTGATTGTAGAGTTCTGACTTGATCCTGTGGATAAAGTTGCACTACACCAATCCACAATTGCACTTGCATTTTTAAATTTAGATTTTTCCTCGAATTTGAGTTGCTCTCTGCAAAAGGCTCTCTTAACACGTACGCGCACCATCATGTTCTCCTTTCCCATGTCTAGCCTCAAAAAAACACCACATGTGTTCAATATTAGTTTGCTTATGTATACTACTCAACCAATAAAACATTCTAGCATTCTTGAATTTCCCTGTGCAATTATTTGACCATATTAGATGTTGTGTCATCTAAATTTCTCTCTCCCTCAAATTCTCATAAAAGGTCTTGAAGCAATACTGGAAAAACTTTGATGAGTGTAATTTATTATCACTCGTATAGAAACGATACTCTCTCAAAATTTTACTATCCTCTTTTGTACTATCAGGTGCATACCTATAGACAATATGAACAAAAATTGCTACCTGCACCAAATTATAATATTGCGATTGGACCTCATCTTGTGGTGCAAGCGTGTAGTTCTCTGCAAAGTCAACGACCGAAAGTATACTACCAATAGGAAATATATTATTTCATATTCAAAACTGACCATCGATCCATCTAGCATTTTGAGAGTGTTTAACAAATTAAGGTACGATATTACTCTTAAATTTATTCATAAATGCATGAACACTAAATTTTTCAGTAATTAGATCGCACTGTCTTCCAACCTTTCCATCCTTCAATAGATACTCAACTATTTTGAATATTTATACATCAACTAATTGTTGTCCAAAATCAATTGAAGTATTTTCATCCAAAATCTTGTGGTGCAAGCATGTAGTTCTCTGCAAAGTCAATGACCGAAAGTATACTACCAATAGGAAATGTATTCTTTCATATTCGAAACTAACCATCGATCCATCTAGCATTTTGAGAGTGTTTAACATATTTAGGTATGATATTACTCTTAAATTTATTCATAAATGCATGAACACTAACTTTTTCAGTAATTAGATCGCATCGTCTTCCAACCTTTCCATCCTTCAATGGATACTCAACTATTTTGAATATTTATACATCAACTAACTGTTGTCCAAAATCAATTGAAATGTATTCTTTCATATTCGAAACTGACCATTTATCCATCTAGTATTTTGAGAGTGTTTAACATATTTAGGTATGATATTACTCTTAAATTTATTCATAAATGCATGAACACTAAATTTTTCAGTAATTAGATCGCACCGTCTTCCAACCTTTCCATCCTTCAATGGATACTCAAATGTTTTGAATATTTATATATCAACTAATTGTTGTCCAAAATCAATTGAAATATTTTCATGCAAACATTCATCCAGCAATGCAAGATTGCCACATATATCACATACACCAGAAACACATGCATTGGAAAGAAAAATATTGCTCACTAGGTGGGTTGCAAAACAAACTTGATATAAACTCCTTTATAGTTTCAGGTGGTATATTTATACCACATTCTTGCAACATTCCATTCCTATGCATGGTAACATGTATATATCAAAATACATCATAATGATAATGAAATCGAACACGAGTTTTGCAACAACATGTGACTCTTTCCTTGTTAATCCGAACATACCAAGGTTTACACTTTTTAAAAGACCTTTGACTGATGCTAATAGTTAACACCTTATCATCTAAATTATTTTTATACAATTCAGTTTGAGTCATGTCCAAAAGGTGTTTTGGATGTGGATCATGAATTATTGACCCAACTCTTAATTTAAGCCCATCTCTAGCATTAGGTGATACTCTTGTATTATCATGCCAGAATTTTTCAATCAAAGTTTTGATTTCACTAATGAGCCTAAATAATGGCTCTATTTTGATAGATTTTTTTTATAGTACTCCTTCTTAGGTCTTGTAATTTGATAACATTTAGATCAGGATACTCTCCTAGTTGATACCTTTTAAGTGTTTATGAAACTATTTTGACTTATACTTAAGGTTGTCATATAATGGCTTTTAAATGATTCATCTATGCAAATATCCAAAATCAATCTTAAGCATGGTTTAAATTATATCATGTTAGCATTAGTATATACACATGTTTGGTGTGAGAATTAATATCATGATGCAGGGTCAGCAAAAAAGAATGAAAGACTAAGCGGTGGTTTAAAGAAGTACTAGGTATATAGCCGCAATGCAGACCCAGTCAAAAGAAAGTAGTAATAAGGGAGATCAAAGCCACTTGACCGGTTCTTCAGCAGAATGATTTATGAAACATTTATAACTATTCTTAGTGGAGCTTAGATCTAGGAAGCATGTCATGCTATATTTTCTCACCCATAGGATAGATGGTGTTTTGTTTTCCTGCACTGACTTCTTCTTCTTCTTTTTGTTTTATGAATCATGTTTGCCTATTCCGTAGGAATATGGTCGATCAGTTAGGAATCTGTTATGAGCTTCCTTATAAATAAAGGGATCTCTCTCTTTTCAGAGTAGTAGAGAACAACCATCATATTTGTAATACTCAGACTTCTAGTATTTTATGTATTTTCACAATCAAAATGGAATAAAGAGATCTATGTGATTTAAAAAGCTAAACAATTGTAATATGAAAGTTCTGGATATGCTCACTCAAGGGGGCCCACTTGGTGAGTAATCCTTTGTGTTTTTCAGTTAGTTTTCATTCTTCAGTAGTAGTTATTTCGGTAATTGTCTATTCCTATAGCCACTGGAAACAATTCCTGTATCTATTCCTGCAGCTACAGCAGCAGAGTAGTTCCTATCCACTTGCTAGAACGTTATCATTTAGTAGTAATTGTTTGAGTGATTTCTAGTTGTGAATTTGGATTAAGTATTAGCTCATTAAGATTTTGCATGTTTATTTTAAAGAATTTCCTTTCCTGCAGAAATATAGAATGGTTGCGATATAAACTTGATGCACATACAGTGCTGGCCCATTTTAAGTTTACACCCCTGGTTGATAAGTAAATGATCCTTTGCTATAGGAAAAATAGTTATTCAAAGATACCCAATCTTTGAATTGTGTTTTATTACCTAGTTGTCATTCTAGTTGTGAGGACCAACATTTTGGTGTCATTGTTGGGTAATGGACTGATATGGTGATGATATCTTCAGGATGACACAAAAAGAAGATGAAAGCCAAGAAGACTATTTGGAGAGGTTTTTATTTAGTGTCAGGAAATCCAAGCATGGCACTCTAAGTGAAGACTCTATGAAATTGATCTTTCTAAGGGGAATCATGAAGATTGTGTTGACTCCTTAGACCTCATGGGAGGAGGAGATATTACTCAAGTTCAATGGGATGACATCAGACAAATCTGTCAAAAGTACTCCAGAGCTGCAACCAAGAAGGGAAGACACTATAGGCCTAGTTCTTCAATTCCAAAGTCATCTACAACAGTTTCAAGAATGGAAATAACTCATTTGTTAAAAGACTTTAAGGAGGATATAATCCATAATATGGCTACTCAATTGGATACACTTCAGGAAAGAAAGAAGCATGAGGAGGTAGAGGTTATACTTGCTGAATTTAGTCCTCACTATCGACAAAAGAAGAAGGACTATAAATGTAAACTACTAGCTAAAGTTGATAGCCAGCAGACTTCCCTAGATTTAAAACTTGTCTATGGAGATGATGAACAACTCTTTTATGTTGCACAATGAAGGCCTTGGCCTCTAAGACAAGGTATGCCACAAGATCCATTGTCATTTTCTAATCCTTATATGAACTTTAATGCACAGAACAATCAATGGCAACCTCCATACTCTAAAAATTTTAGAAATTATACTCCTCAGTCTTGGAATAACTCTCAAAACCCTTGGCCTAATTATCAAAGTCCTTCCTCTTAATGACAATAGCCACAAGGGAATTGGTCACCTTCCCAAGGTAACTGGCAACGGTCACCACAATGGAAGAGAGTACAGCAATGGGCAAACCAATCATTAGGTTTCCTGCAACCACAACAATAGTCCCAACTAACAGCTTTAATGCCACCATCTCCTAATGCTACTCCACCCAGGCCAACCCAACTGCCAACACAGCCTATGCCAAATCCAAATAACAAACCCTAACAACACTGCCCACTCCATCTCCTCCACTCATAACAGAATTACTATCTAAGGAGATTGCTCAGGACACTACACCTGATCAACCTAGAAACCTTGAGCAGGTTCATCAGTCTGAGACTCCAGACACACATGTAAGAACTCCCCCATTTCCTCAAAGATTGCAAGTAGAAGTGTCTAGGCAGCAGGATGATATTGCTTCTGATCTTATTGATCAGTTAAAACATATATGTGTAAAGATTCCACTATTTCATGATAATAAGGATATTCCCATATATGGAAAAGCTATTAAGGAAGCATGTTTGAAGAAACCCAGAAGGAAGAAAAAGGACCCAAAAATAGTGCATGTAGTAGGACAACTGACTGATATTATGTTAGGAAAAATTGTTGTCCCTAAATATTTTGACCCCGGGTAGCCCCATTGTGAAGGTAGTTATTAATGGAACTCAAATTAAAAATGCCTTGATAGACTTAGGAGCAGCCATAAATGTGATGACTAAAGATGTCATGCAACAACTCAGTATTACTAGTCTTATATCAACCCCAATGGTCATGCAACTTGTTGATATCTCTATTGTCTGGCCTGTTGAAGATATTGTTGTAACATTAGACTCTTGGGAATTGTTAGGTCTGACTTGGAAAGCTAATGTACTAAGAGGGGAGGGGTGAATCAGTACTTCAAAACTTTTCTTGAAAAACAATTTTACTGATAAACACAAACTAAGTATTGTTGATCTCATAAAAATATAATACTAAAACATAATCATAGAAATAACATCCATCAAAATTTCACTCCATAACACAAAGAATTTTGGTCACGCACAAACTCTTGGTTAGAGAGAAAAACTACGGTGGGGATGGCACCCACAACTTCACTACTGCAGTAATCAAGATTGCTCGGTTAGAGCTACATGTTTAGCTATTTCTGATAGCTTACCCTGTTAGGAGTATAAAGATCTTTAGATCTAGCTAAAGGATTTTACAAACACTTTTACAAATGTTGTACCTGGTTAAAGGCTTTACAATTGATAGACTTTATTAGAGTCTTTTACCCTGTTAAAGGTTTCTAACACAACTTTAATAATTCAATCAAAATCTTTACAAAATATCTGCAACTTCACATCTGAAATGTTATAGCAGACTCTATGTGCTCAATATAAAATTACCTTGCTCATAGCATTCCTTAGTAATTGACAAATCAACTCGGTAACCAGTTCTATATACTCTGTCCCTTAAACTGTTCTCTAAAACCTTCTCGGTAACCTCTGAATATCTCTGTCAATCTTCTTTCTTCATACTTAACTATATCATTGTATCGTATCTTCTCTCTTGATTTTTCATTTCATATCATATATCAAATACTCAAATCATTTTGTTTATATAGATCTTTGAGATGATGATCTATTCATGCTTCGATCATACAAACATGTTTTATTGAATGAATAAACATAGAAATTATTTCATTGGATATTCTTCCTCAAAATCATGCAAAATCTTTAAATGCAATTTCCTATGTAATAATGATTTCATCTTCTCGAATCTTGTAACACGTTTCACATGTGTGTCCAGGTTCATTGAATCTGGTAACATGTTTCCACTCGGTTCAGATTAACTCAGTATACCTTCTTTGCTACTCGGTAGACATATGAACTTTACTCGGTACATAGCTCGGTGTATGTCATCTTGGTGACTTCTCTCTTCTGTAACCAACACCGGTAGCCTTAGTAATTACTGACTGGACTTTTCGGTAGAATTAACCGACTAATGTATATAGGATGACTTTGGGCATAAAACTAATGACAACTTAGTAAATAGTAACAATCTCCCCTTTTGACATTAGTTTGGTATGTTTGACAAAACTCCTTTCAAATTCATAACACAAAATCTATATACTTGCAAAATAAACTGAAATGTGAGTATATACGTTGTTCAAATACATAATCAAACACATACTCCCCTTATCAATATTTTGTACATAACTTGATGTTCCATGCTCTGTATTTCATGTTCCTGATGTTCCAAGCTCCCCCTATCAATTTCAACTGTACACTCGATATATATGATAAACTTTGTACACTCAAATACTCTGTATACTCGGTACACTCCCCCTTTTTGACAAACATTAAAACTAGTTACCATTTGGTGGGAGCAACTAATCAGAAATAGATTTATACTTTGTACAAGCTTTTGTAAGAGCATTGCTAAGTGCATCCTTGACACTTTCCATTAGTGAATTCTGAGTTGTAATATCAGCTAACAGTGTGATGAAACCATCTAAAGTGCTTCCCTCTTCTTGAGTGGACAATTGGGTAGCTCGATTGATCTGCTCTTGAACTGATGACAAATGGGGAATAAATAATGTTTGAAGAGTCATGATATCCATCCTTATTTTATGCTCTTCATTTTAAAGTTCTAACTGTTGAGCCATAAGGGTTTGTAGCCTTGTATAAAAATTCTGAGGAGAATTTGGCTTGGTAGTCAATTTATTTGAGAGATCGGTAATCTCTTTTTCAATGACTTCAGTCTTATTCTTGATATCTTTGATAAAGAATGAGAATGTACATAACTTCTGGAATAAATAAATGATATGCTTGAGTTGAGGAGTCAACTCACCAACGATTTCAATAAGCTTAATTTTACCTATAGAAGTTGCTTCCTGCACTTCTTCAATCATCTTGGCAATTAGCTCTTTATCTTTCAATTTGCTAAGGTATTTTGATGCTTATACTCCGGATGCCTCCAATTGAGTGATTAGTTCATCCAGTTGCATATGGATGGCAACATCTTTATTGATGGTAGCTTCAGGTATCATGTCTGTTAATAATGTTTTGACCTTCTGAAGTATTGGGTTCTTTTGTTGAATAGCTATCTATCTTTCCTGTTCTGCTTTGGCTTTACAAAGCTCACTGAATTCTATCAGCGCTTGCCCTTTCAATTTTGTAATGTCAACATTCGGAAACACAATAGGCTTTGATAGATCTATCTTAAAACTATTTCTTTTTGCTTTCTTCTCCTTTGATGATGATTCCTTCACCAGTTGAATGGGTACAATGGCTTTTGAGACTTGTCCTCCCTCAATATGTTGCTCGGTAGAGGCAACACTTTTCTCGGTTCCTATAGCCTCTGTTGTATCCTTCAGTTTTTCTTTGCTCAGAGTTTCAGTGGCAACTGTCTCGGTGCTTGATGGTACCTGGGAAGTTTGCTCGTCAGTGGCCTGAGAGGTAGATTCATCTTTTTTAGCCGTTTAACCATCTGTACCTTGATCTATGTCCTGAAGTTTCTCGGCTGAAACTTGTTGGGTGATCGGAGGATAGGACTTAACCTATTCCAAAACTGATTCACTTGATACCATTTTGGCATAGGTGCTTCCTTCTATCATCTCTTCTTCCTGTGCCTCAGTGTCTATTACATCCTCATCTAACGAAATAGTGGAAGGAGGATCTTGCTCGGTGATGTCAACTATCTCTACTTCACCTTTTGGCTCTTCAATCAGAATTCTAAATATTTTCTTCCATTTTTCTTTAGTTTCTTTTTCAACTTCAAGATAGAGGCCATTCATCATTTTCAAGGCCCTTTGCTTTACTTGAAAATTTGTCTGGTAGTTTTTCAAATAAACTCTTATGTCATCTACCAACATATCTGGAAAGAGATGTACCAAAACTCTTTCTCTGATTTGCTTCTCCGAGTCCATAGCATATTTCCATCTATTATCAATATGTGAGTACAATGCTTTTGGAAAAAAACTAGCCACTTCCAATGGAACTACTCAGAACTTGAGAAGTGTACAAATTACAGTCTCTTCTATTTACCTCTTTTCTTCTTCTATTCTTGAATCATATTTTACATATCTAAATGACCTAAATCCACCATATTGCTTTAGTTTTGAACAAAAATTGTCAACACTATGTACATCTTCCTTTGTGTTTTTTACAACCTAAAATTTATTTACATCTTCTGACTCTGTGTCACTTGCCTCTTTATCCAAAATTAGTCTTTTGGGTTTCTTTGTATAAGTTTTTGTAACCTTAGGCATTGCTACATTCTTCTGCTTCTTACCGGGTGATGCAGCAGATGATCTAGTGTTCGGTCGCTTTACTGGTGGGGTAGGTGATACCTTGGTTGTATCTTGTTTCTTTCTTTTCAAAATTTTGCCTTTTGGCAACTTAGTTCTCAGTGTAATTGCTGCTTCTTGAGCTTCAGATTCTTCCTTGATTGAAAGTCGATCAGTATTCCTACTTGTTGGCTTAGTAGGTGTGGAGGTAGAACCTTCTCCAAACTTTTAAGTTAAATCCTTGATCATTCTGGTGGCTTTTCTGGCAGCCTTTGGTACTACAATGCTCATTTTTTGTTTTTCTTTTACCTCTTCATAGGTGCCATATTTGATCTCGGTAGCATGCCTTGAAAATGCTAAAAAGGCATCTATCTATTGTTGAGAAATGTCAAAATCTATCTCATAACCCATAGGCGATAAGATTTATTCCTAGGTTCTATTGCATTGACATAACAGTAGTCGGTATCCGCTTCAAAACATATAGTATCCTTGTACTTTTCCACTAGCTGAGGTGGAATCCTATACCTGCTATGCATCTTTTCCTGGAATCTATTGAAGTAGTCATCCATTATCATGTTTAAATTATCACCTAGCTGATTGATGAAATCATTTATTTGATGGGTGATTGGTCAGTGTAATTCCCAAACAATGTTACCGACTGATGGAAAGAATTTCTGGAAATAAAAGAACATACACACTAAGAGTGACCCAAACTTTAGTGTGTTGGCAGTATTATTCTTCTTTGTTTTCCTTATTGTATTGAGATTTTCAAAAAGATTCTTCAATAACACTTCATATAAATCAATTTGCATACCCTTTTTAACAATTTTATAAGGCAAATCTACAGTTGCACACGGTACACTATTTTCTCTTGCAGACTGGAAGAAACAATAACTTATAACTCTAATAGAAAAATTGAGTTCTGCATCAGTCACATTGTTCAACTTAAGACCTCTGCAATCAGACTCAACTCTTGTTAATGTTATCAATTCCTTCTGTGAAATCATCTTCTGTGCTCGAGCATGGTCAAATATAGGGTATCTATTTGTCATGTGAATAATCTCCTTGTTGATCTTGAAAGGTTGATCCTCTAACCACATAAAATTGTCATGCACTTGGCTCAAGACAAATTTGACCCATTGGGGTTTGAAGACTCGAGGATAGCTTAGGGCTTTGGTCAATCCCTTAACTTTGATATGCTCAAACTTGCTATCTAGGATTCCATCGGTGCACAATTCATCATACGTATCCTTAATCTCAGTATGGCCTAGCTCTTCAACTCGGCACTTGGTAAAAAATTCTAATATCTTCTATCAATAGAACACTATCCGGAATAAGAGAGAATGCAGTTTTCTCATTAGGTTCGGATGCCACTTTGGGAGGTAAGGTGTATTTCAGTGTAGGCTTCTCAATGGTCTCTACTACAATGGGTTTTTGTACCTTGGGAGCCATTTCAAACTTGAAATTTTACTTACGAAATAGCTTAGAGTTTCAAATAACCAAAACACGCTTCCAACTTAGTAAATACTATCCAAATATTCGCAACTGATTTTGATCGGTTAATTGCTAAAAATGTGTTTTAGATTATGCTAAATACCTTGAATTCTCTCTTGGAAATGTTTGATCGCCTTTGATTTGCTTTGCTTTGTACTTTGGAAACTAGTAAGTGAAACATGACCATGCAAAGTACTTTAAATACCTCCTTTTGACCTTATCAGGCTTTGTGCAGTTAGGTATAATAGGCATAAAATGCACTTGGTTCCACTAAACTGGCTATCTCCCTTATAACATTTTATTGACTTCTCCCTTATAAGCTTTTACCAACTTCTCTGGTAATTCAAAAGACTAGATAATATTTCAAACTTGCTATTAGCTATGCAGATTTTGGAATTATGTACATGATTAAATAGGAACTATTAAGATATAACCTTGTGAGAATGCAGTCCCTCCATACCTTTATTGATTAATTCGAAGTAGATGCACCTAACTCGATAGGTAAGGTGCTTTCTTCATTAGTTGACACATTTTCCTTCTTTTTCTAAAATTTCTGTAATTTGCTTCTTATCTCCTCAGTATCTCCTCTAGGTTGATCTTTGCAGTCTTTAGCCACGTGTCCAACTTTGTGACAATGAAAGCATGCCATTCCGGGATTTCTCCATGATCTCCAGTTGTTCATTCCAAACCTTATCATACAGTTTGCACTTATGTGTCTGTATCTTCCACAACATTCACACCATATTCTTGTATTGTAATCTCATGGTACTAAAGTATATTGTCAATTGAGATCTGTGTGAGTTCGGTAGCTTCTAGTGTTTGCTTGGTGTGGAGTCCACATATAGTTTTTCTTCTTAAACCAACATTTCTCAGTATTGTGTCCATATCTATTGCAATTTTTGCAAAACCCCTTGAGTTTTGCCTTCTGATAATTGTTAACAGACTTTGTCCTACATTGCTTAGATGTGTGACCACACTTATTGCAATTGTAACAATAACCATCAAACCTAGTAACATTCGGTTGCTTACCTTTTCTGCTCCAGCAAACATTGGTAGTATGTCCTTGTTTTCCACAGTAGTTGCAAATAGGCTTCTTGTCCTTCATGTTACCTTTGTTTCTAGATTTCTTTGATGATTCTCCTTTCTCAGTGGTGTTGATTCCTTTCTCGGTAGAGTTGTTTCCTTTGTAACCGTGTCCTGCAGATTTGTTGGGTGTTCTCATATTTAGTTGCTCATCCAACATTCTTGATGCTTCATGACTTTTCTTCAGTGTTTCTTTTGACTTCTTTTCTGCTTCTAGTTCATCGGTCAATCTTGATAATTCAAGTTTCAATGCTTGGTTCTCATTTTCTTTTAGAGTAGCTTCATGATGTGCATAATCCAATTGATCAGATAGATTATGTTGAACTTCAGTCATCCTTGATATTTCATCATTCTTTGCAGACACTATTGCTTCTAGATGTTGTTTCTCTCCTTCTATATTTCGCATATTATCTTCAGTTGTTCTCAATGCATCAAGATTTTCAGTCATCTGTGTGCTGAAATACTCATGTTCCCTTCTCATTGCTTTTAGTTGTTCATTAAGTGCTTTGTTCTTTTCTTTCAATTCTGCAATCATTTCTTCAGATTCTTCTGATATGTTGTTCTTAGATGATGTCTCAATTTGTGCCACCAACTCTTGTGAGTCCTGTAAATCATCAGACAACCTTCTTCTGACTTTCAGCAACCTTTGCATTTGTCTCTACATATCTACAATCACTTGATTAGCATGATCCAATTCTTCTTGAAGATTCACAATTTTGTGTGATTGTTTATAGCCTTCCATTGATAGGATCTTTCTTTTTAGGTTGTTAGTCCCTTTACCAATAATTAATCTCTAATACCAATTGTTAGGTCTGACTTGGAAAGCTAATGTACTGAGAGGGGAGGGGTGAATCAGTACTTCAAAACTTTTCTTGAAAAACAATTTTACTGATAAACACAAACTAAGTATTGCTGATCTCATAAAAATATAATACTGAAACATAATCATAGAAATAACATCCATCAAAATTTCACTCCATAACACAGAATTTTGGTCACGCAGAAACTCTTGGTTAGAGAGAAAAACTGTGGTGGGGATGGTACCCACAACTTCACTACTGCAGTAATCAAGATTGCTCGGTTAGAGCTACATGTTTAGCTATTTCGGATAGCTTACCCTATTAGCAGTATAAAGATCTTTAGATCTACCTTGCTAAAGTATTTTACAAACACTTTTACAAAATGTTGTACCTGGTTAAAGGCTTTACAATTGATAGACTTTATTAAAGTCTTTTACCCTATTAAAGGTTTCTAACACAACTTTAATAATTCAATCAAAATCTTTACAAAATATCTGCAACTTCACATCTGAAATGTTATAGCAGACTCTATGTGTTCAAAATAAAATTACCTTGCTCATAGCATTCCTCGGTAATTGATAAATCAACTCGGTAACCACTTCTATATACGCTATCCCTTAAACTGTTCTCTTAAATCTTCTCGGTAACCTTTGAATATCTCTATCAATCTTCTTTCTTCATACTTAACTATATCATCATATCGTATCTTCTCTCTTGATTTTTCAATTCATATCATATATCAAATACTCAAATCATTCTGTTTATATAGATCTCTAAGATGATGATCTATTCATACTTCGATCATACAAACATGTTTTATTGAATGAATAAACATAGAAATTATTTCATTGGATATTCTTCCTCAAAATCATACAATATCTTTAAATGCAATTTCCTATGTAGTAATGGTTTCATCTTCTCAAATCCTATAACATGTTTCACATGTGTGTCCAGGTTCATTGAATCTGGTAACATGTTTCCACTCGGTTCAGATTAAATCAGTATACCTTCTTTGCTACTCGGTAGACATAAGAACTTTACTCAGTACATAGCTCGGTGTATATCATCTCGATGACTTCTCTCTTTTGTAACTGACACCGGTAGCCTTAGTAATTATCAACTGGACTTTTCTGTAGAATTAACCGACTAGTGTATATAGGATGACTTTGGGCATAAAACTAATGACAACTTAGTAAATAGTAACAGGGAATACCCGATTGGTTTTATAATACTCTCTCCTAAGGAAACATTGGGGGGATATCCAATCATTTTGGGAAGACCTTGGCTTGCTATAGTAGATGCATACATAGGTTGCAGATCAGGGGACATGACCATTTCAGATGGTATTACTACTAAAAATCTTGCACTCTATTCTCCAGCACAACCACAAATTGATCATGAACAAGTAGTATGACTGGATATAGGAGAAGAATCAGAAGAAATTAATTATGTTCAATAGCTGATGATGTTAACAAGGGAACCATTCATAGCACTTCAAGAAGATGATACACTACTCTCTAACTTCATAAGAAATCGTTATGGAGCAGCTCAACAGTCCATAGGTATACCAGCAAGTCCTTTGCATACACTTCTTCCATCTGCAAGCTCTTTAGATTCTCTTGCAGCCATGGACATATTTCATACATTACTACCACAAGAGATTCAAACCTCTTGTCTATCTGAAATTTCTAATCTTGAGTCAGTCGCTCAAATAGAGGTTGTCACAGGAAGAAATCTGAATGTTAGTAGTCAATTAGCAGTAGATCAAAGATTTTCATTAAGAGAATTACTCAAAGTCCAACAACAAGCCTTCGCATGGGATTATCATGACATGAAGGGATTAAATCCTACATTGTGTACCCATAGGATTTATATCAAAGAAGATTGTAAACCAATTAGACAACCTCAACAAAGGATTAATCCTGCCCTAAGAGAAATAGTTAAAGAGGAACTACAAAAGTTTCTTAATGCAGGATTCATTTACCCTATTTCAGACAGTCAATGGGTTTCCCCCCTGGTTATAGTTCCAAAGAAAGGAGGGAAATGGAGAATTTGTGTGGACTATAGGGAGCTCAACATTGCTACCAAAAAGGATCACTTTCCACTTCCATTCATAGATCAAGTGTTAGATTCTCTAGCAAGTAAGCAATACTTTTCATTCTTGGATGGGTTTAGTGGTTATAATCAAATAAGAATGGCTCCAGAAGATCAAGAAAAGACTATCTTTACCTGCCCCTGGGGCACTTATGCCTATTTAGTTCTCTCCCTTTTGGTTTATGTAATGCTCCTGCAACCTTTCAAAGGGCTATCCTCAGTGTATTTTTAGATATATCCCATGATTGTATGGAAATTTACATGGATGATTTTACTGCTTATGGGGCCACCTTTAAGGAAGCATTACAAAATCTAGCCAAAGTGTTGCAGCGGTGTGAGGATAACAATTTATCCCTGAACAGTGAAAAATATTTTATGATGAGGCAAGAAGGTATAGTGTTGGGACATCGTATTTCTCAATCAGGTATTAAAGTAGATCCAGCCAAAATTGAAGTAATACTTGCTCTTCCTGCCCCTGCAAAACAAAAGGATGTAAGAAGTTTTTTAGGCCATGCAAGGTGCTACAGGAGATTTATCAAGGACTTTAGTAAAATAGCAGGACCTTTGTATTCTCTATTGACAAAATATGTTGAGTTTGAATGGACAGCTACATGTGAAGAGGCATTTTCTAAACCAAAAGGAGCCTTAACTCAGGCCCCTATGCTTAAAGGACCTAATTGGTCAATTCCTTTTTACATTCATATAGATGCATTTTATTTTGCAATAGGATCAATTTCAGGGAAGAAGCAAGGAGTTTTAGAAAATGCAATTTATTATATCAGTAAAAATTTGCAAGGACTAGAGCTGAATTATACTGTCACTGAAAAGGACATGTTAGTTGTCATCTATGCCCTCAATAAGTTTAGGCACTATATAACTGGTTATCAAATCTTTGTGCATACTGATCATGCATCCATCAGGTACCTCATGAACAAAAGCTCCATTATAGGTAGATTGGCAAGATGGTTGTTGTTAATACAAGAATTTCACATTACTATCATAGATAAACCAGGTAAAGCAAATGTAGTTGTAGATTTTCTATCTAGAATTCAAACACTAGACAATCATGAAGCCATTGATGATTCTTTTCCTGATGAGCATTTATTTTTCATTAATTTGAACAGCCCATGGTATGCCGACATAGCTAACTACCTAGCAGCTAACAAGATACCTAATCATTTCTCACCAAAAGAAAAAAGGTTGCTAGTAGAAAAAAGTTTCAACTTCTCATGGATAGAAGATTGCTTATTTTATACAAGGCCAGATCAAGTTATGAGGTGTTGTGTAAGGGAAGATGATACATATGATATACTTCATGCCTATCATGATGAGCCTTGTGGAGGTCACTTTGCTACCAAAAGAACAACTCTCAAGATATTGACTAGAGGGTATTATTGGCCAACCTTGCACAAGGATGCAGTCAAGTATACTAGGAAATGTGACAGATATTAGAGAATGGGAAGACCAACTTGGTATGATGAAATGCCTTTACATCCCCAGGTGGTTGTTACACCATTTGACAAATGGGACTTAGAATTTGTTGGGCCTATTGATCCATCATCAAATGGTCGGTCATACATTCTTGTTTGTACCGACTATGTCACAAAGTGGGTAGAGGTCAAAGAATTCAAGCATGCTAGGGATAATAAGGCAGCAGAATTTTTATATGAGGAAATCTTCACTCAGTATGGAGTTCCTAGAGAAATTGTAATAGATCAAGGGGCACAATTCACTTCAACTTTGATTACCGACTTGGTTAATGAATACAATGTAAGGCACAAAAAATCCACTCCTTATCATCCTCAGGCTAATGGACAAGCAGAGATCACTAACAGGGACCTTGAATCAATATTGACTAAAATAATAGCTCTTAACTGCAAGGATTGGTCTAGCAGGTTATTTGAAGCAATATAGGCTTATAGAACCACTTGGAAAATCACAACGGGGTTTACACCCTTTGAAATGGTATATGAAACAAAAGCAATGATACCTGTGGAATTTGAGCATAAAACCTTAAGAACAGCCATTGCCTTGGATATGACTCTTTCTGCAGCACAAGAGGAAAAGCTCTTATAGTTTAATGCCTTAGATGAGATAAGAAAGTCAGCCCTGCAGCACACTGAAACAGTTCAAAATTAGTGAATGAAGTGGCATGATTGCTATATTAAAGATAAATCATTCAAGCCAGGTGATTGGGCCCTTCTCTATGATTCAACATATAAAGATAACTTGGGCAAATTACAGACATGTTGGCTAGGACCTTATGAGATAGTTGAAACATTCTCTAATGGTGTCCTCTGATTATCCACAATTGATCCTGTCAAGTTTAAATTGTTGGTCAATGGTCATCGTCTACACCTATACCACAAGCCTCTTAGCAAGGACGAATTTCTACAGCAGTTCTCCATAGTTTAAAATGTCAAGATTCATGTAGCAACTGGTGATGACTTTGTCGTTACCTCTCCATCCTAAATCTTTGTTGCATGATCATAATAAATACTTCCATATCTTCAGGAAGTACATTTTTGCGCAATAAATACTCCATTCCATATTCACTCATTTCTTTCCACTCACTTCTATTGGCATTTTGATGATTTTTTGATTGTCATTGATGGACACACACTTTCTTGATGATGGACACACACTTTCTTGATGTATGAGTTATGCTCAACCGATAATTGTTCCAACCGGTATTGTGTATTATTAAATGTATAGTCTTTAGACTATCGGTATTTTGCAGAAGATGTTTACCAGTCACAGATTGACTGAAGAACTCAAGCGGTATGGAGACCTCAAGCAATTTGAGGATAGAAAATGGTTCGAGGATAGCAAGCAGTACGAAGGACCCAAGCAGTAGTTAACTTTTGATCAGAACACTATGTTCTACCAATCTTCATTTTTGACAACCGATAATCAGTATATTGTATTAACTGGGTAAACGCACAAAGTTGGGTCCCAATCTCCCAGAAGTCTGCGGGTTGGGAAATGAACCCACTAGAAACGGGTGCCCGATTTTTACAAATCGGGCATCCGTTTAGCTTCGAGTGCCCGAGCCATAAAGAAACGGGTGCCCGTTTAGCAACGGGTGCCCGAAGCTAAACGGGTGCCCGTTTATTTCAATCTCAGAAATGCCTACCCATTTTTCAAATAGTAAAAATGATAGAAAATGGTTTAAAAAAAAAAATTAAATACATTTTAAAAATGGGCGCCCGTTTTTTCAAATCGGGTGCCCGATTTGAAAAAACGAGCGCCCATTTTTAAAATGTATTTAATTTTTTTTTTTTAACCATTTTCTATCATTTTTACTATTTGAAAAATGGGTAGGCATTTCTGAGGTGCACAGGCACCCTTTTTTTTCAACCCGACTGACCCCCTAGACCATTATTACCTCCTTCGAGGTATTTAGTTTTATTTTTTATATTCTATTTTATTTATTTTATTGTTTTTCATAAAAAAATGTTAATGTATTGTTATTTTTTTATTTTTATGTTTTAAAGTTTGAAAATCATCTTTTATTTTATTTTATTTCATGTTTAAAATAGTTTTTAGTTTTCAAATATTGCAAAAAACATGAATAGTAAAAACCGTAGGAAAAAAACAAAAAACAAAAACGTAAACGAACAATAAACATTAGACATAAAAAACAGACAATAAACTCTTTCCTTATCCTTGAAAACTCACATGTTCCTTTCTAGCTAGATAGGCCAAATGATGATGATGATGATAGGAGTTTTATTCCAAATGAACCACAAGATAGGACTAGACATATTAAATTTAAAATAGTCCAAAATATTAGGGAGATTGTGTGGCATCATCCATTCAATCCCCCATCTTTGCAAAAATGAATTCCATATTATTTTTGCAAATTCACATTGCACAAAAGGATGATCATAATCTCACTAATTTCCTTACATAAAACACACTTGAAAGAACCCCAATGCCCAATAAGTTTTAGTAAGTATTATTGGCCATTACATTTAATTTGCAAACTAAAAATTGTGAGATATGCATTAAAAGTGTTGTAGACAAGGTTGACATGGAAATATCCATAACTAAAATGGTTTTAAATTATTTTCATTAATAACAAAAGGAAAAATATACCGAGCTATATGCATACCAAACTATTCAATTGAATTGGATTTTCAAATTTTGAAGTGATTAATTTGTCCTATCAACCCCATTAGATTTGATGTGTTTGAGTAAATTCAAATCGCAATACCTAATTATAGGCTTGTCAATTACCCTCGTCACTCAGTAGTTTTCTTTTATATCTAATTAGATTCTTGGAAAAGAATTAATTTTAATCATTTAAGTATGCATTCATTAGTTTTAATTATTATTAATTTATTATATATAAAACAACATTAATAATATACATAAAAATAATATATTTCTAATAATAATATTAATTAAATATTTATAAATTATATTATATACTATTTTTTATTAATGATCTAATATTTAGATTAATAATTGTGACCAAATAATCAATAGAGAAACCATTTTACAAAAGAATCATAGTTATCCCAAATAATCTAATTTAGATGAGTTATGAATAATTGCTTGTATTTCATTACCAAATGTTTATTCTAATTGATATAATTGATGTACATAATTTAAATATATTTTGAAAATTATTTAATATGTAAATAAAATTTGATCTTAAGTAAATAAATTATTTAATATGATATAATAAATTTCCTCTTAAGTATTAGCATCGAAGGGTATGTGATCTTCATCTAGTACAAATGGAATGAAACAATCTACAATAGGATCCTCTAGGAATGGAGAGATATGAGGGTCTCCATGGATCTCCTAAAGTCTATTCCAAAGTGTGTGGGGGAAATCAATATCCAATGCAATACACATAGAATAATGATCTTGATAAGTTAGATCAAATCACTCCTACATGGTCAATGATGTTACACCAAGATTATATAATTTCTAGTGTTTCTAGTTTAGGTATGACTCCATACATAAAAGGAAAATGATTACACCACCTTAAAACTTATCAAGATACCATTTTACAAAAGAATCATAGTTATCCCTTTTTTATTTTACCACAAAAGGATGAATAGAGAAACCTATGATACCTCCTCAAATAAAACCTTAAAAGATCAATAAAATCAATACATATCAAACATATCAAACAAATTCATCTCATGTAATATGGTCATTTTCAAGTGCCAAGATGTCCAAGTAAATGACTAGAATGTGAAATCACAAAAAATGGTCATTTATTCAAGCTTCAACTTAGTGTAGTACTACTAGTTGTGATCACTAAATCATCCAATGATTCTAGAAAAGAACACAACAAAGTAGTACATGTATTGACAAGTTCATAGATATAACTTATGACTTTAACTTATGATTGTTTTTATGATTTTGATGGAACTTATAAGTTAATTCATCTTTAGATGTTAAAAAGTATTGTTTGAGTTGCATGGGCATTATGATGTTTTATTTTGTAGAATTCTTCTTATATTTTGATTTAAGTGGATATTTCTTAAATGATGCCTATTATTACCCACCTATTAATAATATTATAGATCTATATGTGAGTTTCCTTTTTTTATATTTAAGTTGCTAAATTGTATTTAATTATAAGTTTTTTTGGAAGGTGAAATGTAAATTAAATAGTTTGTAATTGTAAATTTTCATGTTCAATGTAATTGTAATTGTAAATTTTCAAGTTTGTAAATTTTCATGTTTGTAATTGTAATTGTAAATTTTCATGTTTGTATATATATGCAGATTATTTTCACATGATGGATGAGTTTGAGACAGATGAGCTATTAGGTCTAGTACCACCTCCACCTCCACCTGATCAATTGAGACAAACAATTAGGACAAATATTGATGCTTTCATTAGAGATATTCATACTATTAGGCACGAGCCTCATCCACCTCCTCAATTGTTACGCCTTGCAGATAGTATGCAAGGCATTGTACAGTTTGTGCAGGCATTAGATAGCTTGCTAGATAGCTATCGTAGTTGGCGTAAGGGATTGCGTACATTTTACGTTGATGGCCTCACATACAAACAAGTTAATGACTTAAAAATAACAAAAATAGATTTGAAAAAATATTTTGTGAACCCTAAGATGGGTGAAGAGATAGATCTGAAGAAGCCACGGATCTCTATTTGATGGTGTAGGCACCCGGGCATTGCTAGCCACTTTTGGGAGCGGTGGTGGATGGTCTTTGACCAACCACCACAATCCAATCATGAGGTCCCGATGTATTTTTTGAAGAAATTATGGGCGGAATTTTAATTGGGAAAAAAGCCCAATTACTTTGATATTAGATCATTTCAGGGGGTTGGGAGAGGCATGCCCTAGGATAGGCTAGGAGCAAAATTGAGCGACAGGGTTAGAAACCATGTGCGCAATGATCCATTGGTTCCTCTTCCATCACCATTTGTTCCACCACCTGCCCATCATCGAGTAGTGGATTCTGCTCTAGGTTCATTGAGTGCATTGTCGGGCAATTTGGTATAGCAGTTGCGGGAGGTGAGGGTTGCCCCCTGCTTAGCACATGTTTGCACGAGCTGTGGGGATGTATGTAGGGGTCCACAGAGTGAGGCTGCCCCTGGAGGAGATGGTGATTTTGATGATGCTAATGCTGCCCATGGTGGTTATGATGATGTCGAGGAGGCTGCACATGTTGATGCTATCTCTCCATATGTTGATCTCCTGTGGGCAGACGATGATCAGCCTACAGAGGTACAAATTTATTTGTATAATTTATAGTGCAATATTAAATTCCTTATATATACACATATGAACCATAACATGAGTCAATTTTTTCTGAATAGAGGATGGATCATGCCACATCATTGAGGAACTATCAGCATGTTACCTCAATACCTAGAGATGTTGGTGCCGCATTTACGGTATGCACTTTCATCTAGATAAATTATATTGATATGTACATTTAAATAAACAATAAATTTTTTAATGTAATGAGTTACATATGATATGTTTTTTTAATTTTGTAGGGTGCTTCATGTAGCACTGAGGTGGGTAGTTCTTCACGTGACCCATGGACCACTGAGGCTCGGCGTCATATACCACTAGTATGTTTTTTATCCATTAATTATAAGTGTTTACATGCTTACTAATTTAAGTACAACTTTGATTCATGTTCATTATTTTTTGCAATTGTAGGCTTCTGGATTGTTTGATGGCACATCACATGTATGCCTTTGACCATCAGTTACTTTGCTCGCATCACATGTATGCTTTTCTGTGATAATCTTGTAGTATATATATATATATATATATATATATATATATATATATATATAATTTATGTATATATACAAGTTTGATTCATGCTTTATATATGTTGTTCAGGTCCACACCACTACCAATATTGGTACGGCTATGGGGTTGAGCCAGATGCAACCATCAACATTATCATTTGAGGCACGATGATTACAAAAATAATTTCTAATTTGTTTATACTATGTACTTGTCTTTTATAGGGATTATCAAAATTGATGTACAATGTTTTTTTTAGCAGGACTTGGCTACGACCACTTTTCTTGTTCATGACAGTGGACCTCCACGTACCAGTGAGGGCATTGTAGAGCACGGTCGTATGGTAATTTATTTTAAATTTTTTAGTATTTAATTACTTTATAAGTGAATTATGCAAGTAACTTCTTCTCATGTTAAATCTTCTTCTCATGTAAAATCTTTTAATAATGTACAAGAGGGTGCAGACACTGATACTGCACAGGAGGGTGGAGTCAATAATACTGCACAGGAGGGTGGAGACACTAATATTGCACAGACATAGGATAGTGCATCTAAGGACCACGTGCAGTAGGATGATTCATCTCAGCCACCTTCACGTGGAGTGAAGAGGACTGCAAATGAGATGCACGCGAGTTCTTAGATTGTATATTTTAGATCATGTCATGTTATTGTATTGTGGACTTTTTATGATGACACTTGTTATGTTATCCTGGGACTTGTTATTATGTGATTATATATAGGACTTGTTATGTGTTATGTGATTATATATAGGACTTTTTATTATGTCATTTCCTTGCTATTATGATATCAAGTCGTGTTATGTGATTCAACGCACTCTAGTGATTATATATGTGATACATTGTTTTGTTATTATGTTATTTGGACTTGTTTTAATGTCATTTACTTATTAAATTATTATTTCAAGACTTGTTATTATGTCATCAGGAATTGTTATGTGATTGTATATAGGACTTTTTATTTATGACTTGTTATGTGATCAATTTATGACTTTATATATTAACATTGTGATTGATCATCTTATAGTGCAATAGTTTATAATTCAATGTGCACAAAATAACATTAAGAATAAGATAACTAATACAATATTGTTTATGAAACCAAAATTGTATCAAATGTAGACAAATACAATGTTAAAGGGACAAAGAAAAACGATTATCATGATTAAATATTTAAAAGAGTTCACACAAGTATCGACTTATTAATTATAAATGAATCTCATAGAGGAATCATGATTATCATGATTATATAAAAGGATTCTTAATTATAAATGAATCTCATAGAGGAATCCAATAGATTGATGGAACTAAGGCTAACCAAATTATTAGGAAGCTACAAACATAGTATCGACTTTCCTCTTAAGTTGACCACACTACTTTACTAGTGTATTGATGGTTTATTAGTGTGGATAGTAGTGGTATGAAAAGCATGGACTTCATGGTACTAAAATAAAAAAGTACACTATAAATATAGATTTGTCATACAATGATAAATATAAAGTCAGGTCATATTTAAGACATAATTCTATCTTTGAACTTACAATTAATCTATGAAGAGATTACAATAAAATAAATATATCATAAAAAAATAGAATTAAATTGTAACACAATTACAATGTGCACAAAATAACATTAAGAAGAAGATAACTAATACAATGTTGTTTATGAAACCAAAATTGTATCAAATGTAGACAAATACAATGTTAAAGGGACAAAGAAAAACAATTATCATGATTAAATATAAAAGAGTTCACACAAGTAACACAAACTTACATGCATATAAATTTCATTCAACCTAATGTACCATCTGCATCCTCTCTCTTCTGCAATGCATCTATGATTGCCTCATGCTCTTCTACTGAAAGTGTCCACAATACCTTATTAGCAGGTCTACCTTTGTATCTTTCTAATTTGATGTTTGTTGCCATCACCAAATGAGAATAGTAATCTTCTTTTCTGGTTGGTAGTCTTCATAAGCTGGTAAGCCATTCCTTCTTGTTAAGTATTTGCATAGCCATGTACCAACCACCACAACAGACCCAACTGGATACTGAAAACCATCATCATCTACTTGATCACATATCAACTTTTTCTTAGGTTCTACACATCTAGCTAGCCAATACTCAACCTGCTCATCATTATCCTCAAGTGCAACAATAGCATACACATGTCCTATAAAACAAATTTAAGTACAATGTGTAGAAATAAAAATTGTTAGAATTTATAATTCAAATATGTAATCATAAATTATATGACAATACATAAAAATATATAATTTAGAGTTATAAACAATAAATTGAATTAAATTACCAAGTTATATGAGGTCTGAAACACGATCATAATCTTCTAATGCAAATGCATGATCGGGGTCTTCATTTCTTCTAACATCCTCATATTGTGTCTCAGTAGGTGTTAAGGATTTGTGCTGCCATTCTTCGATCCATTCCGTATTCTCGCATTCTTTCCATTCACCTGCAACACAAAATTGACAAAAACATGCAAGCTCTCTAGTCAATATAGTCCAAGTGTAAGAATTAGAACTCTTAAATGAATGCCATCTAGCTGACCCATTTATTGTATCACAATCATATCTTGGAAGGATATTCTCCTCTTTAACTAGCTAGAAGAAACATCTAATTACAGAGTTCTGACTTGATCCTGTGGATAAATTTGCACTACACTAATCCACAATTGCACTTGCATTTTTAAATTTAGCCTTTTCCTCGAATTTGAGTTGCTCTCTGCAAAGGGCTCTCTTAACACATGCACCAACACCATCATGTTCTCCTTTCCCATGTCCAGCCTCAAAAAAACTCCAAATGTGTTCGATATTAGTTTTCTTATGAATCCTACTCAACCAATAAAACATTCTAGCATTCTCTAATTGCCCTGTGCAATTATCAGACCATATTAGATGTTGTGTCATCCAAATTTATCTCTCCCTCAAATTCTAAAAAAAAGGTCTTGAAGCAAAACTGGACAAACTTAGATGAGTGTAATTTATTATCACTCATATAGAAATGGTACTCTCTCAAAATTTTGCGATCCTCTTGTGTACTATTTGGTGCATGCCTATAGACAATATGGAAAAAAATTGATACCTGCACTAAATTGTAGTATTGTGATTGTACCTCATCTTGTGGTGCAAGCGTGTAGTTCTCTACAAAGTCAACAACCGAAAGTATACTACCAACAGGAAATGTATCCTTACATATTCGAAACTGACCATCGAGCCATCTAGCATTTTGAGTGTGTTTAACATATTTAGGTATGATGTTACTCTTGAATTCATTCATAAATGCATGAACACTAACTTTTTCAGTGATTAGATCGCATCATTTTCCAACCTTTCCATCCTTCAGTGGATACTCAATAGTTTTAATTCTTTTAAAATCAATTAATTATTGTCCAAAATCATTTGAAAGATTTTCATGCAAACATTCATCCAACAATGTAAGATTGCCACATATATCACATACACCAGAAACACATGCATTGAAAAGAAAATTTTGTTCATTTAGTGGGTTGCAAAACAAACTTGAAATAAACTCCTTTATAGTTTCAGGTGGTATATTTATACCATATTCTTGGAACATTCCATTACTATGCATGGTAACACGTATATATTGAAATACATCATAATGGTAGCGAAATTGAACATGAGTTTTGCAACAACATGTGACTCTTTCCTTGTTAATTCGAACATACCAAGGTTTACACTTTTCAAAAGACCTTTGACAAATGCTAATAGTCAACACCTTATCATCCAAAAAAAATTTACACAATTCAGTTTGAGTCATGTCCAATAGGTGTTTTGGATGTGGATCACGAATTTTTGACCCAACTCTTAATTTAAGAACATCTCTAACATTAGGTGATACTCTCGTATTATCGTGCCAGAATTTTTCAATCAAATTTTTGACTTCACCAATAAGTTTCATATCAGACCTTGGTAGTCTACCACTAAAAGTCCAAAACTTGTTTGCCGGATCACTTTCAAAATTAACTCTTCTTTTTACAGCTGTTGACAAAGTTTTGCGATGAATATTAAGATATCCACTTATGTTACTCATCATTCTTTTATTAGAAGTTGTTTGGCTTACTAAAGCTATTGGTATTGCCCGTCATGCTGCATTTTTATCTTTAGAATGACTTTTCTTTCCAATTGTATCAAAAGAGCTAGCAATAGTCGATACAACTTGTTTTAAAGACTCCTCCTTCTTCTTGGGTTTGACATAAAAGCCTAACTTCTTCATCACTTTTCGCATTTTAGTCATTTTAATTAGTTGCACCATTAATTGACATTGAAACCCAAATTTCTTATTATAAAAAAAATGTCTAAACAATCTATTTGCATGTGTCCTAATCTGTCTCCATGAAACCAAGCCAGGAAGGTTGTCTAGTACATCACTTTTAATTTCAAAATTTTCATTCATTTGATTATCATTCAAACATGTTTCATTTTCAATTGGTGTTTCCATGTCTACATACACATTATTGGTTTTAGTTGTAGGTGGATTTTCAATTTCATTTGGAGTTTCAAATTTGGTTTCAATTTTAGTTTCAAGTTGAGATCTAGTTTCATTTGGGGTTTCTATTTGGATTTCAATTTCACTTTCAACTTGACTTCTAATTTCATTTGGGGTTTGATTTTCAATTAGAATTTCATTTAATAAGTAACCTGCTTCTACTAAATCATCAATTTCTTCATGAGAAAAACCATAGGGCTGTGAAGACATACATGTATCCAATAATGGATTAGAAGATGCACCTGAATTAAATGGTTCTATTGTGTTTCCTTCATCAGCATTTATGGTCTCACTGATGTTCTCCTCTTCTAAAATGATTGTGGAACTTGAAGCTCCTTGTCTCATTCTTGATCTTCTCTCTCGTTGACGCATTACCTCCTTCTCCCTATTTGCTACAATCTCCTCAGTTGTCAGAACTTTCCTTTGCCTCTTCCTGCATTGATTTGATCCCATGGCTACACCAAAATTTGAATTTGAATCAATCTCCTTACCAAATCGACAATAAGACAAACAAAAAGAATGATTAATAAAAACATTCTCTTTCTAGATCGTACCTGTCAACCAATGATTGAAAAATCATTCAATCATTGGGATTTGTGCTTGTGGGCCAGATTCTGGCCCAATGGATCTTTTCAGAAACAGGTGCCCGTTATTGAATAAAACGGGTGCCCGTTTCGCTTTCAATGGTACAGAGCAAAACGAGCGCCCATTTTTTGAATTTAAAAAATGAGCGCCCATTTTTTAAAATTAGGGGCAGGAAACATTCCTTAGCTTTTTTTTTTGCTTTGGGATAGGCTTGGTCTCACCAAGCCTATGCTTGGACCTCCAAAAAAATGTCTAAGGTAAAACGACATCAGATTTCTACCTTGGCCTAATTTTTTGAGGGCCTTTCTGATTGAATTTTTTGACAAAATGAAAACCCATTAGAGTTTTTAGCGTCCTGATTTCAGAAATATAAATTTTATAGTGATAAGATGACTTTTACTATTTTTGTATTATTTATTAATCAAAAGTGGAACCTAAACCTAAAATACCAAGGTTCACTAAAACTTTAATAACTTTTTGGTTTTTAGGATTTTAGAAAAATAAATTATATGACATCAATCTACATACAATTCTTTTGAATATTAAAAAAAAAATTGAAAAATATGAAATTTTCATCAAATTATGGTGGTCGTACACCCGATGATTTGAAAATATATTATATTGTCAGTTAAAAATTAATTAAAAAAAATATATTCAATAAAAAAATAAGAAAAAATATTCTCATCAATATTTGGTGTCTTAGGTATCATTTCCCAAAAGGATTTGCAAAAATTCATTTATTTGCATCAAAAAAGGGTGGTCGTACACATGTGTGGTATGGTCCTGAAATAGGCATTTTGAAAAATTGATTTTTAAACATGCCTACTAAAAAGGGATTTCTACCATGTGGGTATTAAAATAAATTACATATTTGAAAAGTAGACTCTGAGCACTACATTTTCTATTACTGAAGTTTTTTGAGATTCAATCTCTAAGTGCATCAAATTTTGACATCAATCGACATAAAATTTGAAAAACAGATAAAACACTTCCACTTTTTGCCCAAAAGTGGGACTCAACTTCTTGTAGCCACCCGGCAACTGCTTACAAAATTTTGAAGAATTGTTATTATTGGCCAGGAATGTTCAAAGATGTGTATGCATAGGTAGCCAAGTGTGAGAAATGTAAATTGTTCACAGGTAAGCCGCAACTTGCAACATTACCGCTCCGACCTGTGATTGTGGATGAACCCTTCAAACAATGGGGTTTGGATTTTATAGGTCCTTTGATGCCTACTTCAAGTGCAGGGCATACACATATACTGACAGCTACAAACTATTTTACTAAATGGGTGGAAGCCATTCCAGTACGGAAAACATCTTCTGAGGTTGTTTGTAACTTTCTCAAGGAGAATATCTGGGTTCGATTCAGAGTTCTGCTAAAAATTGTGGCTGATATTGCCACTAATTTCTCTTTTGTTGAGATATCATTATTCTGCTATGATCATGGGATATCCCTCACTCAGTCTTCTGATTATTATCCTCGGGGAAATGGTCAAGTTGATTCTAGCAATAAAAACCTTATAAATATTATGAAGAAATTAGTGAGTGAAAACGTCAAAGATTGGCATAAAAAAATGTATGAAGCTCTTTGGGTTGATCGTACATCACCAAAAAGAGCTATTGAGATGTCACCATTTGAACTGGTCTATGGTGTAGGGGCTCAGGTAGCACTTCCTCTAGAACTTGTAGCTACTAAGTTACAAACTGTCATTGAGGACGCTTATTTTCAGGATTCTCTGGAAAAATGGATTATGCATTTGATGAGGATTGATGAAGAAAGAGATAAATTAGTAGATCAGGTAACAAAGCATCAGATGAGGGTGAAGAATATATTTGACAAGTGGACCAGGCTACGGAAATTCATGTTAGGTGATCAGGTACTGCTTTGGGACATAAGAAGGGAACCAAAAGGAGTACATTCGAAGTTCAAATCGCTTTGGAAAGAAACATTCTTGATTCATGAGGTAAAGGGGCCAAATTCATTCAAACTTGCATATTAGGATGATACCACTCTTCCCCTGTCTTATAGTGGACAGGATTTGAAATTATATCAATTGTAAACATAAGTCCTCTGTAGGTCTTGTATATAAGTTTTTGTTGTGTGTAGTTAGTTGTTGGTTTTGTTTCATTGTGTTTTGGTCCTTTCTTTTTGTAAGTTTGTTTGCAAAATCAAAGATTCTAAGTTCATGTCTTGGTCCTTTTCAGTCCGAGTCTCTAGTCAGAGCCAATGTTAGTCCGTGCTTGCATTATGTCTATTTTGCGTGTTAAATTTTTTCCCCTTTGTAATTTTTCTTGAGCTAAACCTCTTGCTTGAACCGTTCTAGAGTTAAGGTTCAAGTTCAAGTGTGGTATGTGGTATAGCAGCTTTGTTTTAAATAAGGTGCTAAAGGTCTTGGTGGTCATAGTACATTGAACTTGAGTTGTGAACCTTTAGAGTGGTTCAAGGTTCAAGGATCAACATGTTAAAGCAAGTCTTGTGTAAGTCATGTTTTATAATGAGTAAGCTTAGGCATGTTCATGTGTTTTGCACTAATTATTTTTTGAACTTGAACCTTTGAACTTGTTTTTGGAAGGGTTCAAGGTTCAAAGTTTGAGGATTGATGGCTTTCGAGATAAAGTGAATAAGTGTTGACATATAGGGAATATTCTGGATTTAAAAGATGAACCTCGAGAAAATGAATTGTGATGAAAATCTGTACTTGGGAACAATCATTCCATGTAATCATTTCAAGTAAAGGATATGGAGGAGAAAAGACTTGTTATTAATAAACTGTCAAAAATTAATCTTTTCGACATGATTTGGTATGGATGAGTATGCAATTTTCAAATCATGATGAATCATGTGACCGATATTTTAGGCCAGTCTCTAAGATCTGTTTTATTTAAAACAAGTTACTTGCCTTTATTATTTGCCCAATTTGGTAAGTAGAGGATTAGCACAGGTGACATTTATTGTTCCTTTGAATTCACAGTTCTGCATGAAAGGTGAGCACAAGTTCTTCCTCTTTTCTTGTTGATTTTCATAAATTGAAAGTGTTATTTGATACTTCAGTCGGTTCAGTCAATTCTTCTTGTTGTGCATTTTTTGATTGTAAAGCTAAAATGAGACCGAAAGTACCTCAAATAGACCAGAAGTCTTGGTTAGTTAGTTCCCTGCCTGACATAAGATATACTTTCCTGTCATCAGTAGACTTAGAGGAATTCCATGAAATTGCGAAATTTTGCTAGTTCCCCTTTGATGCAGAAAATTTCAGATAGTGGGTTGTAGAAGCTGTAGCATTTCCTCCAGCTGTGTCATGTCCAGAAGTAGTTTTGGAATGTATTAATAGATATGATCCTATAGAGAGATGTATAAGAAATGCAGAGTGTAAAGTTTTGCTTGCAATTAGTCTGGAGGTTTTTGCTGCCGTAATGAAAATACCAGAGAAGGAGCAATATGAGGACTGGACGGTATGCAAGTCGCAAGGAATTATCTCTGAGAAGAAGTCATGTTATAGGAGTGTCATTGCGAGAAATTGGTTATTGAAATTTCAAAAGGGGGGTTCAAGGCTACCAAGCCCATTAACCCGAGAGCATCTGATTGTGGAAGTAAGGGACATAGTCATTTTATTACATATAATGTAGGGAAATCCGATATCCTTTTATTGGGAAGATTGGATGTATTTTTTATTCAGGTCATTTTTGGTGAAAGAGGATACATAGATTGGGCAGAGTTAACTGCAGAAAGAATGCATGAGGGTTTAAAATGTTTTGGGAACAAAAATTTCCATATGTCCTCTTACCTTCTATACTATTTAGCCTGCACCTGTCAATGGGTAGGTCTGTATCATGAAACTTTGCAGAATGATATGAGGATATATTAATATGACCCGCATTTGCAACAACACAGGGTCACTGAAAATTATTACAAGGTTCATAATATTTTCCTTGGTAGGTTGTTATTTAAGTTGAAAGGGGATATTCATAAGAGATTAACTGAGGAAGCTATGCAATTTGTAAATATATATGGTAGCTTTTATATTCAATTCTCCAGGTTCACTTATTTGAGGATTGGGGGTTTTGAAGGAGAACCCTACAAATTGCCAAGATATGTCTTTGACAGACAAGTGTTAATTGAAGTTTGCAGGCAACTCGCTCATATAGATAAGAAATATGGGGAAGAACACTAAACATGAGTATCCTTTCCCATTGAACTGGCACATTACACTTGTAACTGTGTATGGTGAAAATGGATAACAATAATAACAATATTGAAAGGCTAAATGAATTCAACCACTAAACCCTAGCCTAACAATGAACAAAGATCCACCATAACATATGAAGATAACCTAAGACAATGCAAATAACTCAAAATCATAAAGATTATACCATCACATGTCCACTAGGGTTTTGATCTCCATTCTTCCTATCTCCATTGATCTTGCTTGATATACTTGCTCTCAGATTTTTGTATGCACAAGAGCTCAACAAAGAACGGAATGTGGTTGCAAGTGGAATTGTAGTGTAGTCAATTGATCAAGTAGTTAGGGTTAGACAATGAAGAAAGCATCTCCTTAAATAGAAGACACAATAAGAAATGGAGGGTTAAGATTGAGAGGTGTAAAAAAGGAGGTCGGCTAGGATTAAAGGGTAGGTATAAGAAATACCAAAGTAATGAAAGAGGTAGGTAGTGTAGGAAATAAGAGATGAATGACATGTGTCATGTGTAGAAAAGGCTAATGAATTAATTAAATAAATAAAGATTTATTTAATTAATAGAAAAAGTAGGACAATTAAATAAATAAGATATTTATTTAATTTAAGAAAGGGATAATTTAAATAAATAAATGTATTTATTTAAATGAGAAATAAGGCTAGAAGAGGATAAATGAATTAATTAAATAAATAAAAATTTATTTAATTAATAGAAGAATTAGGCTTAGATAATTAAATAAATAAAATATTTATTTAATTAGACATGACAATTTTGGGTGTCTACAGTAACAGTGTCTCAAATGCTTTGAATTTGGAATTAGAGTTCAAAAAGTTTAACTTTCAGTTGTATTTTCCCCACACTAAGTTTGATACTAAAGGATTTGCAATGACACACTTTACATTCAAGGAGAATTTTTGACATGTACTTGATCTAGAAAACTTTTGGGCAGATTGTGTGGATGAGTATGAAGTCTGAAAAAGAGCTCACCTGAGCCTCACAGTGCAACAAATTAGGGATTATGGTCTGAAGATAAACACTGCAAATATTGTAGATGATGAAAATTATTTTCTCAATTTTGAATTTGTTGATGATAGGCAGTAAGGAGTAATATTAGAGATTGACTAGAAAAAAGATGAGGAAGAATAGATTCAAACCAGGACAATCTTAGTCATTTGAAGAACAGAGAAGTGTCTTAGAAAGAAGAGACTGAGCAAAAGCACAAGGAAGGATTCAACCTCACCCATTGAGGTCTTGGTATCTAATTCTCTTATACCATCTTGTGTTGTATGGTCACAAAAACAGGGAAAAGGAGGTAAAAGAGAAAAGGCAGTGCAAATCAAAGGGGAGACAACTTCTATCAAAGTCACCTACTCCAGAACAAGGGGAAAAAGACAATCCTTGCCTTTAGATACTGTGGTGGTTGACCTTGAGATGGATACTACCTCATTTGATCCAATCAAAGAACAACAAGGCCTCACTGATGAGGATAATAATCAGTAGGAACAGGAAGCCTTAAATGAAGTTACTACTATGGTAGTAGTGGGTGGAAAGGAAACTAGAACTAATCCAGATATGTTTCAATTTCCTTCGGGACTAGTATGGTTAGAAAATATGTTAAGAAGCAAGAACAGAAACATTATTCCAGCCTCGATTCCAGTAGGAGACATGGTGAGTAAATGCTTGGGAAAAATTTCTAAAGCGAAGAAGTCCAAAACTATGTCAAAGATTGATTTTGATGTAGATAGTGGGAATTAGATCACAAAGATTACATGTCCATTAACAGATGAAAAGATAGAGAACCCTACAACTCAGGACTTCGCTATTGAAAAGATAAATATTGGAACTACTTCTCGAGCCACAAATGTTCTTCACCTTTAGGCTTCAACAAAGAAGATTATAACTAGGACCTAGAAAGACGAAAAACATAAGCATCAAATGAAAGAGATGTTATGAAGGATGGTAGAATATATTGAGGCAATCAATCCTTTGAACCCTCAACCTTTGTCACAGATTCCAATGTCCTTCGATCCTAAGTCCCCCGCAAACCAGAAGACTTTGGAGAAAATACAAAAATGTAGGTTGATCACAGAAACTGTGATGGAGTGGTTAGAAAATATTCAGAAGTCTTGTGCAGAATACTTTGTTAATCTAAGCAGAGTATATGATGGGGCCATGCAATTGATGAAGGAGTTGGAAGTTTAAATCATCAATTGGAAAAATGAGGAAGCTAAAGGGCATCAAAAGTTGCACAGATGCGAGAAGTGCAGAATTATGGGGTAATGAAGTTTCTTGCTGAAAAACCTGTGGTAGGCTTAGATGATAGCATTTTCTATGTGTGCCAGAGGAACATTGAATGAAGAAATTCTCTCATAAAATAGACTCATGAGGACTTCACAAAAATGATAAATCAACTCGCAGATTTAGTTACTTCCATGAGAAATGAGCTCGTGTGCATTGGGATAAAATGTCTGAAAGATGATGGAAGAACCCTTGAGATGATTGAGGTTATCAAAGAATCATTTAAGAGCAAAAGCAATAATGTGAAAGAAGTTAAGGGTTTAGTTCCAAATGACTTAAGTGTAATTGCTAACATCGAATCACTCCTATTTTTAGGCATCAGCCATCTGGATAGTCACTCCGATAAAGTCGCACAAGTGCATAGGGAAAAAGACATCTGGAAGCAACATATGGCACACATGGGATTACCTCATAACATAATCATTCAACATTTCTCCATTTCTCATGCAGATTAGAAGAAAGAAGCAATTATCAGAACTGCATAGTGATATTTTTTGTTGATGATAGATCCTTTTCACTTGTTAGTTGAAAAAAAAAATTTATTTTTATACTGGTTTCACTGACTTTGCGGGGTAGAAATTGTTGGCTTTCCGTGTTTCCCATTATAACTGTTGGCCATGTTGTGGCTATATAACTATGTTTTTGAGACTCTAGAAAGGTCCAAAAACTATGATTTTTGGAGCATCAAACAATATCTGTTTATGTTTTGAATTCCTTGGAACTGGATTGACTGATTTATGAATGAAAATGATTGTGGTGTGTAGTCTTTGAATCTGTGCGTTTAAAGATTGGTGATCTTTCTTAAAAAATTTGCTTTTTGCATGATATCATTATTCTTATCAGTCAATTCTATGTTTTCTTGAATTCAATGTTAAATATACTTGTTAGAAGATTCATTGTGGATTGAGTTGTGCTGATCCCCCTTACCCTGTGAGGCACGAGAGAGTATTGATTAGAATCAATACTGCATTGAACTTGCTTTGGTCTGAATTTATAGAATGAACTTGTGTGAGAAATAGATTCTGTGAGCTCTTATTTAATCTTCAAATTTTTCTCTCTATTTTATGTTATAGCATTCCTTTGTGTTGACAGATGAATTCTAAAGCCTTCTTATGCTTTCTGGTTAAAAGCGTCTTCATTTCAAGATTTTCTATGTAGAAATCATTACAAATCATATGAGGAGTTTCCCTCAAATGTAGAGGATGGATTTTGATTAGTTCATCCAACTGTTGGTTTATTTGTGTCCTTTCATTAAGAGGTGTACATAAGTCATATTATCTTTTAGAGAAAATAAATATTGCAATTACAAGAAAGGGACAAATCTGTTAACCAACAAATCTCAAAAAAATTCAGTAATCGAAAAATGTAGTGCTTGGAGTCTACTTTTCAAATATGTAATTTACTTCAATACCCACATGGTAGAAATCTATTTTTAGTAGGCATATTTAAAAGCCACTTTTTCAAAATGCTTGTTTTGGGACCATACCACACATGTGTATGACCACTATTTTTTTACGCAAACAAATGAATTTTTGCAAATCCTTCTGGGAAATGATACCTAAGACACCAAATATTGATGAGCATATTTTTTCTTATTTTTTTATTGAATATATTTTTTATGTTAATTTTTAATTGACAATAAAGTACATTTTCAAAACATCGGGCGTACGACCACCATAATTTGATGAAAATTTCATATTTTTTAGTTTTCAAAAGAATTGTATGTAGATTGATGTCATATAATTTATTTTTCTAAAAACCTAAAAACAAAAAATTTATTAAAGTTTTACTGAACCTCAGTATTTTAGGTTTACGTACCACTCTTGACTAATAAATAATGCAAAAATAGTAAAAATAATCTTATCACTATGAAATTTACATTTTTTAAATAAAGACACTCAAAAATCTAATGGGTTTTCGTTTCATCAAAAAATTAGGCCAAGGCAGAAATCTGATATTCTTTTGTCTTAGCAATTTTTTTGGAGGTCCAAGCATAGGATTGGTCCCACCAAGCCTAAACTGAAGCCAAAACCAAGGCAGAGGGTTGTTTCCTGCTCCAACTTTTATGAAACAGGCCCCTCTTATTTGAAATTCAAAAAATGGGCACTCATTTCACTTTGTACCATTGAAAGAGAAACATCCACCTATTTTTTAGAAACGAGGACCTGCTTTTTAGAAACACGTACCCTATTTGAAAATGGGCATTTCTTTCATTCAAATAATGGGTGCCCATTTCTTACAAGATCTGTTGGGCAAAAAACTGACCCACAAGGTAAAATTTCAGTGATTGAATGATTATTTAATCATTATGCAACATGTTTGTTCTGCAAAGAGAATGTTTTGATAAATAATTCTCTTTTCTTGTCTTGTTATTGATTTTACAAGGAGATCCATTCGAATTCAAATTTTGGTGTAACCATGGGACCAAATCAACAGCTAAAGAGGCAAAGGAAGGTTCTGACAATTGAAGACATTGCAACAAAAAGAGAGAAGGAGGCAAAACGTCAATGAGAAAGAAGAGCAAGAATTAAACAATTGAACAATGTTGGAGCTTCAAGTTCAACAATCATTTTTGAAGACAAGAACATCGAGGACATCATAAATGTTGAAGAAGGAAACACAATAGAACCAAATTAACAGATGAAAAGATAGAGAACCGTATAGCTCAGGACTTCCCAGTTGAAAAGATAAATATTGGAATTGCTTCTCGAGCCACGAATGTTCTTCACCTTAAGGCTTCAAAAAAGAAGATTATAACTAGGACCTGGAAAGACGAAAAAGATAAGCATCAGATGAAAGAGCTATTATGAAGGATGGCAGAATATATTGAGGTAATAAATCCTTCAAACCCTCAACCTTTGTCATAGATTCCAATGTCCTTCGATCCTAAGTCCCTCGCAAACCAGAAGACTTTGGAGAAAATACAAAAATGCAGGTTAATCACAAAAACTGTGATGGAGTGGTTAGAAAATATTCAGAAGTCTTGTGCATAATACTTTGTTAATCTAAGTAGAGTATATGATGGGGCCATGCAATTGATGAAGGAGTTGGAAGTTGAAATCATCAATTGGAAAAATGAGGAAGCTAAATGGGCATCAAAAGCTGCACAGATGCGAGAAGTGCAGAATTATGGGGTAATGAAGTTTCTTGCTGAAAAACCTATGGTAGGCTTAGATGATAGTATTTTGTACGTGTGCCAGAGGAACAATGAATGGAGAAATTCTGTGATAAAACAAACTTATGAGGACTTCGCAAAAATGATAAATCAACTCACAGATTTAGTTACTTCCATGAGAAATGAGCTCATGTGCATTGGGATAAAATGTCTGAAAGATGATGGAAGAAACCTTGAGATGATTGAGGTTATCACAGAATCATTTAAGAGCAAAATCAATAATGTGAAAGAAGCTAAGGATTTAGTTCCAAATGACTTTAAGTGTGATTGCTAAGATCGAATCACTCCTATTTTTAGGCATCAGATATCTAGATAGTCACTCCGAGAAAGTCGTACAAGTGCACAGAGAAAAAGAGGTCTAGAAGCAACGAATGGCACATGTGCGATTACCTCATAACATAATCATTCAACACTTTGCCATCTCTCATGTGGAATAGAAGAAAGAAGTAGTTATCAGAACTGCATAGTGATATTTTTTGTTGATGATAGATCCTTTTCACTTGTTAGTTGCAAAAACAATTTTATTTTTATACTAGTTTCACTAACTTTGCGGGGCGAAAATTATAGGCTTTCTGTGTTTCCCGTTATAATTGTTGGCCATGTTGTCGCTATATAACTATGTTTTTGAGACTCTAGAAAGGTCCAAAAACTGTGATTTTTTTAGCATCAAACAATATTTGTTTATGTTTTGAATTCCTTGGAACTGGATTGACTGATTTATGAATGAAAATGATTGTGGTGTGTAGTCTTTGAATCTGCTATGTGCATGATATCATTATTCTTATCAGTCAATTCTATGTTTTCTTGAATTCATTGTTAAATATACTTGTTAGAAGATTCATTGTGGATTGAGTTGTGCTCATCCCTAGGTTTTATCTTTTCAACTTTTCTCCCTGCTTCAATAACCTGTTCTGAAGTGGATGCTAAGATATCTAGCCTTTCAAAACCTACTTCTCCCTATAGCTGCTCAATGTTCTACAGTTATACCTCTTCATGTAGCTGAGGTTCTTGTTCTTCATGTAGTTGCAGTTATTTCTCTTCATGTAGCTAGAGTTCTTGTTCCCTTTGGAGTTCCCTTGGTGGAGAAGGAGGAGCATCATTGTGAGGTGGACTGTGTGGCTCTTGTTCTAGAGAATCAACTAGAATGGTAACATTTGGCTCTACTAACTAACCTTGATTTTTAAACTTTTTCCGGAGCCTACCACCGCTTCTCTGAGATTTCCCTTTAGTGATTGCAAGACTACTTCCTTTAGCTAACTCCTCAACCACCTCAATGGTTATAGGAGAAATTGTTTTTATAGCTTTCCTTTTCTATGTCAACTTGTTTTTATTTTCCTTTTTCCTTTCATATGGCAGCCCTAGTTTTTATCAGGTGAGAAGGAACCCCTACTGTAACTTTTTCTTGTAAGGGTTCCTATGTTGCAGGAACATTTTGTTCTAATGATATTCTAGAGGATGAGGGTTCAATAGGGGAACCAAGTTTTTCAAGATTTTCTAAATTTTCAGGTTCCTGAGATGGAAGTGGTTCCTCTGAACCCACATTTTCTACCCTAAACCTTCTAACTTCAACAAATTCATACCAAGACATTGGAGAGAGATCTCTTAAAGACCTTTCAACCAATAGCTTAATTAGGCAATGACGAGAAACAGAGTGAGGCCTATCTTTTTGAGTTTTAGATGCGCTTATAGCAAGAAGGTTGTACAATATGTTTGGAGCATTCATCCTTCTCCCATGGCGTAGATGACTCAGAAGCTTGAAATGGTGGGAATGCAGACATGAGAACCATCCTTCATAGGTTAAATACTTCAAAACATATAATGTTGTAGCTCTCCATTTAGGAGGAAGAGATTCTCGCCTAGTTCCTTGTCTATCTGTTACTAAAGGTGGGTCTCCTTGCCGTGTAAACTCTGCTCTTGCACTATGTGCATCCTTAGATTCTGGGTACTTTTCTCTGTCTACTGGCAACTTAGTTACTTCTACAATCCCTTCCTCTATCACCACAACTCTCAAACCTTTTACCTAGGCTTCTCCATTTGAAAGTGTGCGGGTGAATTCCCTTGTAATTTCCTCATTAAATTCAATCAACTTTAGAAAATAATCCAGCCACTCACTATTGTGGAATATTGGCTAACAATCTTGGTCCTGAAGAAGGACTTCATGAATTGTCAGCTCATGACGAACATGTGAACCTCTCATTGCAGTGATAACACTGTCTACTTTCTAATGGCGTAAATTTGTCCAATTTATGCAACTGAAATATACTCAATGTACTCTTACTTGGTCCAAACCTAGCTGCAATCTAAAATAACTCTTGGAAAATAAAAGGATAGAATACAAAATATCACCTCAAACTAAAAAATTGAAAAATTAAAACACAATCTGGGATGACATAGGAATTATTTGCTAGAGTAATTATTAGCGTACTTTCACCCCCCAACCTAAGGTTTAACAAGTGTCCACACATGTGGAGGAGGACTGAAAAAGGACACTATGAAAAATATTATACTGATAGTTAATATGGTTTAATTACATACATGCAACAAAAATAAATACACACGAGTGCACCTGACATCACGCGATAATGACTGCAGTTGAAGACATTGAGCCATCATGCATGGAAAATGAGGCAAAAATGGATGAAGTTGATGAATACTAAGAGGGAGGGGAGGTGAATTAGTATACCAAAAAATACTATAAACAAACTTTTGAATAGTTTAGCAGATAACCGGTACAACAGATTTGCTAATAAACTGGTTAAGATAAATGCAAACCAAATAGAAAACAAAGCATTCACCCACAAGAGCATAATCACCATAACACAAGATATTTTATGTGGAAACCCAAATGGGAAAAACCACGATGAACAAAAACTCACAAGTAACTATCTGCAGAATAGATCCTATTAGGAATCTAGATCTCTGTTAGGAGATAAGTCCTGTTAAAGACTACCTTGTGAGAGGATTTCAGATCCACAGATGTGAACCACCTTGTTAGAGGATTTACAAAGGCTTTTCTAGGCCTACCTAGTTAAGGGTTTCAGACTTGTTGAAGATGTGAATAATCAACAAGTGAGTGATCTAGATACTAGCACAGTATGCTTGGTTAGATCCTTGATAGCTCATTGTTAATGTACTTTAACATTACTTCAGTCTTCAATATCTCCACACTCTACATAGACCTAATCTTCTCTACAATGGTCGCACATAACCTTTTCTATCACAGATCTCTTACACACCATTACATAAACCCTATACATGATATCCTTATAAAGGAAACTGATTTCATGTCGGTCCAATAGGATTAGACTACAAGTTCCTAGATTCAGTGCATCTAGACACAGTTGGTAACATGACACAAAATCACCGCCAAAGTGTCAGTGGATGATAACTCATCACACATTACAGAAATACTAGTTGGTAATTCATCATAGAGAAATACAGGTTAATACAATATACCGATTTCCGGTTGCCAAAAATGAAGACTGGTAGAACATAGTGTTCCGATCAAAATTTAACTACCGCTTGGGTCCTTCGTACCGCTTACTATCCTCAAACCGCTTGAGGTCTCCATACTACTTGAGGTCTTCAGTCAGTCTGTGACCAGTAAACATCTTCTGCAAAATACCGATAGTCTAAAGACTATACATTCAATAATACACAATACTGGTTGGAACAATTAGTGGTTGAGCATAATTCATACATCAAGAAAGTGTGTGTCCATCATCAAGAAAGTGTGTGTCCATCAATGATAATCAAAACATCATAAAAATGCCAACAATCTCCCCCTTTGGCATTGATGGCAACACTTAGGAAAATTTTGACATCTAAGTGTTTTTACAACAACAAAAAAAATTGCCATAATCAAAATTACTCCCCCTAAGCATATACACTATCCCTTTTGCAGAAATTAGAATGTATACTACTTCCCAAAATGGTAACATGAAAGTATACATGAAATGGTAATATTCACCAAAATTTTAATGTACACCACTCCCCCTTTGCCAACAATGACAAAGTAATGCAGAATAACCCCTGTTTCCTTATATATAAAAATAGAGTAAATGTTCATGACAATAAGGAATGAAACTTATCAAAAACAGATTTAAAGTCCTACATAAAAAATTCCATGGCCAATGTCTATGACTCATGTAATGAAGTAGCAATCTTACTTTTCATTTTCATCTGGAATACCAGTTCTTCCATTGTATCAATGGTAATCATCTCTTTAGTGACTGTGATGGCTTCCAAATTGAGAAAACATTTCTGAAGAATCTATAGTCTTGGCAATAAGACCAGTTGAAGCTCCTGCAAGTCTCTAGTCTAGTTGCAAATTTCTAATTCCATCTTGGCAGTCTGAAGTTGATAATGATGAATTGTTTTCCCATATATAGTGAAGGAATCATATGGCATCTTGAAGTTGCTTATATATGCCTGTAACTTCGATTGGAGTTTATCTTTTTTTTAAGCACATCATCACAGAATAGATGGGGTTGGTAGATTTTGCTCAAAAGTAATTTGCCCTCATCCATGGAAACACTGATATCCTTCTGCTGTTTCAGAAGTTGTGACTGGAGCTCATTCTTTTGCTTGACTAAGGCAGTGTTAAGTGCCTTTTCATGATTCTTCTTAGCAGTAGTTGCAGCAACATCTTCCAAGCATTGTACCTAGTCCTCCACTACAGTACAAAGAAGTTTAAGCTTGGACAGAGAGGAATCAGTACTGGGGAGGTTAGTACCGGGAATCAGACTGGTAAGGGTGTCAACCGTAGTTTGAAGGACATCCTATTCCCTCTTCCTCCGCAATGCTTCCAGTCTCTCTTGTGCAAGTTTTATGCTTTGAAGCAACTTAGACTAATTTACTGATTGAAGATCAATTGGAGTGGTGGTGTCAACCGGTTTGGCTTGACCACCAGTTGCCTTAGGAGTCTTCACCTGTTTCTTCTTCTCTTCTTCTTTCCTCTTCTCCTCTTCTTTCCACTTCTCCTCTTCTCCCCTCTTCTCCTCTTCTTTCTTTTCTTCCTCTTTCTTCTTCTCTTCCTCTTTCTTCTTCTCTTCCTCTTTCTTTTTCTCTTCCTCTTTCTTCTTTTCTACCTCTTTGCCTCGTTTCTCTTTTTCTGCTTTTTCTTTATCTTGTTTCTCATTCTCTTCTTTTTCCTCCTCAGCTTGTTCCTTATCCTATTTCTCTTGCTCTTTGTCTAGAGTGAAATTCTCAATACCTAAAGTATCAACATCAATGGTGTCAATTTGCTCTGTCACTCTTTCCCCTTCACTATCAAATGCCTCATCTGGTTTGCCTGATGAGAGGCCTGGTTCTTGTTCAGCCTTCATATTTGCTTCAAATACTTGGTGTAGCCCGACAACAACTTTAGCATGTAGATGAGTATCCTTCTCCACTTTAGAGGCTTTACCTTCCATTAGCCTGAGTCTTCTTCTTCTCATGAAGAAGAGGCCTTTGTTCTTATCCATTATCTCAAATAATTCTGAATTAGAGGCATCGAAAGAGTATTGTGCAAAGACTTTCTCCCTTATTTCTTGTTCCTTTTCAATGGCAATGCACCATTTATTATCTAAAGAACTATACAAAGAATCTGTTGTAACCGATCTAATTTCTGACGGTGACCAGTCATTAACACACAAATATTTGATAACTTTCTGCTCTACTTCTTCTTTCTCATTATCAATAAAATCATCAAAATACTCTTTTAAATCATCAAGCACTTTCTTCTTTATATTCTTTAAAGTCCTTTGACAATGTGTCATCGACTTATAAAAGGAAATATCTATATTTACCGGTGCAGAGGTTATAGGAACATTACTGGTAGACTTTTCCTTCTTGCTTGATTGTCTAGTCTTCTTTGGTTGAATTTCTGGTTCAGTATCCTCTGACTCCAGTGAGCTAGTTTTGGTTTTCCGCTTCCTCTCAAAAAATTTAGCAGGAACAATCTCAGGTTTCTTCTTAGCTGGTGACCGCTTGGTCACTTTTGGACTGGCAGAGGTAATCATTGCAGATAACGATGGCACTACTTTGTCCTTTTTCTATTTTGGTTCTTCAACTGATGTGACCCTTTCTAAGTAGGTATTGGTTCTCTTTTTATTTGCATCTAATGGTGAGGCAAGCAAGGTAGAGGCATCCCCGATCAACATATCATACATCACTTCATAACCCATAGGTTCAACTACTTCCTTTCTTAGTTCCACCGCTTCCATTATGCATTCATCTAGCTTTATTGTGAAGCAGATGTCATCTTCATATTTCTTCACAATATCACCAGATATCCTTATCCTCTGGCTCATCTTCCGCTTGAATTCATCGAAATACTTATTCAAAACCTCATGATGTGTAGTTCCCACTACTTGTAGACTTTCCTTAATTTGTCTAGAGATTGGTAGGTCAGTAGACCATTGCACATCACCTATTCCAGGGAAATAACCTTGAAAATAAAGGAATAAGATAACCAGTAGTTACCCAAATTTGAACCTAAGTGAATTGTCATGTTTGATGGACTTCAAGTTCAATAGAAATTGCTTCTATAAACAGGTACAGAGATCAAATGTGGTGTCTTCCTTGATCATTCTATAAGTGACATTCACCGTAGCAATAGGGACATAATTCATTCAGCTGGCATAGAATATCCGGTATCCAATCACCATGCAAGCATATTTCACCAGATCACCCTTGATGGTGTTGATGGTCATCGCCCGTTGGTCACTCACAGAACTAGTGAGTGTTGTCATTTCAGTCTTGGTGACCTTCCTAAGAGCTGGCACCTCTCCAATATTACAGAAACTGGTGAAATCATGAATTGCTTTCGGTGTGATGTCATGCATCTGCTCGAGATACATTTTATCACCATGCACTTTGCTAAGGATGATGCGAATGTGATCTTCTATGAATTCTACTAGAAAATACACCGCATTGTTTAGTTTCATCTTTTCAAGGATACTATACTCTGGTTTGATCTTCTTATCATCCCCATAGAACAAAATTAGCTGGGAATGAATCACTAGGGATCCTAGGTCTTCTAGTTTACAATCTATATATTCTGAAATGTCTTCCTCGACAATAACTTCGACGGGTATTTGGGATAGGGCATTGTATTTTTCTTTCTTTTGAAAAAATTCAATTGAATCTATAGGAGCACTAGAACTGGAGTGTGATGCAGAAGCCATGATAAGAAAGAAATTCAAGAAATACCTTTACAATCCAGAATTTAGGGTTTGCCAATGTTGATCACAATACACCACTTCGATTGCTAGATTACCACTTAGTGTTCTTTACATGATAGATTGAAAATGATCTCTGGATTCCTCTGCAAGATTTTGAATTCACTTTGAATCGCTAGACGAATTGCTCCTTGTAGCTCTGCACTTGAAAAATTCTTCACTCGAAAACTAATAAGTGAAAATGACGTCGAAAATCCCTTTGAAACAAGCTTCCACCTACCATAATAAATGCATCACCGTTAGGGCACAAACCCTAATTTTTCCTTTTACTGCTTCCAGTCTTCTGTTGATTGACAGGTAACATATACTGGTTAAGGTTTTTACCGATATAAACTGAGGGTTCAAAATATTTCACCGCTATGTTCCCCCTAAGCTTTTCTAAGCTCAATTTGCCGGTTCAAAGACTTCCACACTAGGTGCAAAAACCGGTTCATCTTGTGACACTTCTTCTAATTTCTTTTTCCAAGTTTTATTCATATCTGTTTGAAAGGTTTCAACATCAATCTTCCCTTCTGGAGTGATCAGTATATCATCTAATAGGTTCTTTCTCAGTCTGCAAGTTCTAGCAGTGTGTCCCAATTTGTTGCAATGATAGCATACCATTCCAGGCGTTCTCCATGGTCCATTATTCATACTTCCAATCTTTCTTCTGCATGTTGCAATAGTATGACCACTACCACGACAAATCAAATAGGTTTCTCTCCAACCAGTTTCCGCATGATAACCATCTGACCGATGGTCATAGGTATTATACCGGTTGGGATTCTGGTTCACAGAGGGTTCCAGGATAACTCCTTGAGTCCTTGGAGGGTATCTCCCAGTGTTGTGCAAAATAAACCTACATTCAAATGCTCTATGCCCAAACTTGTTGCATGCATAACAATTTCCATTAAATCTATTGGATCTAGGCTTATTGTTTAAAAAATAAGGAAAATAGTTGTAGGCTTTGCTTCTACACACATTAGTAGTATGTCCTTCTTTGAGACAATTAAAGCAAATAGGTTTAAATTTTTGCTTACCTTTTTCTTTGGATGTTGGTTGCATCTTTGATGCTTCAGCTTTTGTTCTAGAGGTCTCACCTTCCTCATACCTAGAGAAACCAAGTCCAGTGGTATTCTTTGCTGGTTTTGCCAATTCTAGCTTTTGGTCTAGCTTAGCAGTACTCTGATTGAATTTGGCAAGTATCTCCTTTGACTTAGTAAGCTCCTTGGAAATAGCAGCATTAAATTCCATCAAGGTTGCATTCTCAGAAATAGCCATGTTTAGTTCACCTTGCATTTCTTCTTTTTCCACTTTACTCTCTTGGAGATGAGAAATAAGGGTATTGATTTCTTGCTTCAACTTGGAGATCTCATGATCTTTGTGTTTTACCAGATCTTCAACTTTCCTCCTATTCTCAAGCTCCTGACTCATTCTAATGGTCAGTCCTTCCAACTCTCTTCTTAGGTTGCCTTTAGATTCATTCAGTTTTTCAACTTCTTCAACTAGGGCATCCATATTTGCTTCATCAGAAGAGATATTTTCAGTAAGTTCCATCAGTTTCTCAGCATGCTCTCTTCTATTGGCCAAAGAGGCTTTATACTTGACCTTGAGTTCATCATAGGATCTCTCAATCTGAGTGAGATGATGAGTAAGTTCCCTCATACTGTATTCCCCCATATCTCCTTCCAAGTGGTTATACTTATAGAAAGGTTGGCTCTGATACCAATTGATGAATACTAAGAGGGGGGGTGAATTAGTATACCAAAAAATACTATAAACAAACTTTTGAATAATTTAGCAGATAACCGTTACAACAGATTTGCTAATAAACTGGTTAAGATAAATATGAACCAAATAGAAAACAAAGCATTCACCCACAAGAGCACAATCACCATAACACAAGATATTTGATGTGGAAACCCAAATGAGAAAAACCACGGTGAGCAGAAACTCACAAGTAACTATCTGCAGAATAGAAACTAGACCGGTTAAGGTTAGACCAGTTAAGGTCATACAATATTCTTCACCAGAACAGATCCTATCAGGAATCTAGATCTCTGTTAGGAGATAAGTCCTATTAAAGACTACCTTGTGAGAGGATTTCAAATCCACAGTTGTGAACCACCTTGTTAGAGGATTTACAAAGGTTTTGCTAGGCCTACCCGGTTAAGGGTTTCAGACTTATCGAAGATGTGAGTAATCAACAAGTGAGTGATCTAGATACTAGCATAGTATGCTTGGTTAGATCCTTGATAGCTCATTGTTAATGCACTTCGGCATTATTTTACTCTTCAATATCTCCACACTTTACATAGACCTAATCTTCTCTACAATGGCCGCACATAACCTTTTATGTCATAGATCTCTTACACACCATTACATAAACCCTAGACATGATGTCCTTATAAAGGAAACCGATTTCATGTTGGTCCAATAGGATTAGACTACAAGTTCCTAGATTCAGTGCATCTAGACACATTTGGTAACATGACACAAAATCACCGCCAATGTGTTGGTGGATGATAACTCATCACACATTACAAAAATACCAGTTGGTAACTCATCACAGAGTAATACCAGTTGGGTGGCTACAAGAAGTTGAGTCCCACTTTTGGGCAAAAAGTGGAAGTGTTTTCTCTGTTTTTCAAATTTTATGTCAATTGATGTCAAAATTTGATGCACTTAGAGATTGAATCTCGAAAAACTTCAGTAATAGAAAATGTAGTGCTCAGAGTCTACTTTTCAAATATGTAATTTATTTTAATACCCACATGGTAGAAATCCCTTTTTAGTAGGCATGTTTAAAAACCAGTTTTTCAAAATCCCTGTTTCAGGACCATACCATGCATGTGTACGACCACCCTTTTTTGATGCAAATAAATGAATTTTTGCAAATCCTTCTAGGAAATGATACCTAAGACACCAAATATTGATGAGAATATTTTTTCTTTATTTTTTACTGAATATATTTTTTTTATTAATTTTTAACTGATAATAAAGTATATTTTCAAAACATCGGGTGTATGACCACCATAATTTGATGAAAATTTCATATTTTTCAAATTTTTTTTTTTTAATATTCAAAATAATTGTATGTAGATTAATGACATATAATTTATTTTTCTAAAATCCTAAAAACCAAAAAGTTATTTAAGTTTTAGTGAACCTTGGTATTTTAGGTTTAGGTTCCACTTTTGATTAATAAATAATATAAAAATAGTAAAAGTAATCTTATCACTATAAAATTTACATTTATGAAATTAGGACGATGAAAACTCTAATGGGTTTTCATTTCATCAAAAAATTCAATCAGAAAGGCCCTCAAAAAATTAGGCCAGGGTAGAAATTTGATGTTGTTTTACCTTAGTAATTTTTTTGGAGGTCCAAGCATAGGCTTGGTGAGACCAAGCCTATCCCGAAGCAAAAAATAAAGCTAAGGAATGTTTCCCGCCCCTAATTTTAAAAAATGGGTGCCCGTTTTTTAAATTCAAAAAATAGGCGCCCGTTTCACTCTGTACCGTTGAAAGAAAAACGGGCACCCATTTTATTCAATAATGGGCACCCATTTTTGAAAAGATCCGTTGGGCCAAAATCTGGCCCACAAGCCCAAATCCCAATGATTAAATGATTTTTCAATCATTGGCTGACAAGTACGATCTGCAAAGAGAATGTTTTGATTAATCATTCTCTTTGTTTGTCTTATTGTCGATTTGGTAAGGAGATTGATTCAAATTCAAATTTTGGTGTAGCCATCGGATCAAATCAACGTAGGAAGAGGCAAAGGAAGGTTCTGACAACTGAGGAGATTGCAGCAAATAGAGAGAAGGAGGAAATGCGTCAACGAGAGAGAAGATCAAGAATGAGACAAGGAGCTTCAAGTTCCACAATCGTTTTAGAAGAGGAGAACTTCAATGAGACCATAAATGCTTATGAAGGAAACACAATAGAACCATTTAATTCAGGTGCATCTTCTAATCCATTATTGGATACATGTATGTCTTCACAGCCCTATGGTTTTTCTCATGAAGAAATTGGTGATTTAGTAGAAGCAGGTTACTTATTAAATGAAATTCTAAATGAAAATCAAACCCCAAATGAAATTAGAAGTCAAGTTGAAAGTGAAATTGAAATCCAAATTGAAACCCCAATTGAAACTAGATCTCAACTTGAAACTAAAATTGAAACCAACTTTGAAACTCCAAATGAAATTGAAAATCCACCTGCAACTAAAACCAATAATGTGTATGTAGACATGGAAACACCAATTGAAAATGAAACATGTTTGAATGATAATCAAATGAATGAAAATTTTGAAATTAAAAGTGATGTACTAGACAACCTTCCTGGCTTGGTTTCATGGAGACAGATTAGGACACATGCAAATAGATTGTTTAGACATTTTTTTTATAATAAGAAATTTGGGTTTCAATGTCAATTAATGGTACAACTAATTAAAATGACTAAAATGCGAAAAGTGATGAAGAAGTTAGGCTTTTATGTCAAACCCAAGAAGAAGGAGGAGTCTTTAAAACAAGTTGTATCGATTGTTGCTAGCGCCTTTGATACAATTGGAAAGAAAAGTCATTCTAAAGATAAAAATGTGGCATGATGGGCAATAACGACAGCTTTAGTAAGCCAAACAACTTCTAATAAAAGAATGATGAGTAACATAAGTGGATATCTTAATATTCATCGCAAAACTTTGTCAAGAGCTGTAAAAAGAAGAGTTAATTTTGAAAGTGATCCGGCAAACAAATTGTGGACTTTTAGTGGCAGACTACCAAGGTCTGATATGAAACTTACTGGTGAAGTCAAAAATTGGATCGAAAAATTCTGGCACGATAATACGAGAGTATCACCTAATGTTAGAGATGTTCTTAAATTAAGAGTTGGGTCAAAAATTCGTGATCCACATCCAAAACACCTATTGGACATGACTCAAACTGAATTGTATAAAAAAAATTTGGATGATAAGGTGTTGACTATTAGCATTTGTCAAAGGTCTTTTGAAAAGTGTAAACCTTTGTATGTTCGAATTAACAAGGGAAGAGTCACATGTTGCAAAACTCATGTTCAATTTCGCTACCATTATGATGTATTTTGATATATACATGTTACCATGCATAGTAATGGAATGTTCCAAGAAAGTGGTATAAATATACCACCTAAAACTATAAAGGAGTTTATTTCAAGTTTGTTTTGCCACCCACTAAATGAATAAAATTTACTTTTCAATGCATGTGTTTCTGGTGTATGTGATATATGTGGCAATCTTGCATTGTTGGATGAATGTTTGCATGAAAATCTTTCAAATGATTTTGGACAACAATTAATTGATGTTAAAAGATTTAAAACTATTGAGTATCCACTGAAGGATGGAAAGGTTGGAAAATGATGCAATCTAATCACTGAAAAAGTTAGTGTTCATGCATTTATGAATGAATTCAAGAGTAACATCATACCTAAATATGTTAAACACACTCAAAATTCTAGATGGCTCGATGGTCAGTTTCGAATATGTAAGGATACATTTCCTATGGGTAGTATACTTTCAGTTGTTGGCTTTGTAGAGAACTACATGCTTGCACCACAAGATAAGGTACAATCACAATACTACAATTCAGTGCAAGTATCAACTTTTGTCCATATTGTCTATAGGCATGCACCAGATAGTACACAAGAGGATCGCAAAATTTTGAGAGAGTACCATTTCTATACGAGCGATAATAAATTACACTCATCTGAGTTTGTCCAGTTTTGCTTCAAGACCTTTTTTCAGAATTTGAGGGAGAGAGAAATTCAGATGACACAACATCTAATATGGTCTGATAATTGCACAGGGCAATTCAAGAATGCTAGAATGTTTTATTGGTTGAGTAGGATTCATAAGAAAACTAATATCGAACACATTTGGAGTTTCTTTCAGGCTGGACACAGGAAAGGAGAACATGATAGTGTCGGTGCATGTGTTAAGAGAGCCCTTTGCAGAGAGCAACTCAAATTCGAGGAAAAGGCTAAATTTAAAAATGCAAGTGCAATTGTGGATTGGTGTAGTGCAAATTTATCCACAAGATCGCGTCAGAACTCTACAATTAGAGGTTTCTTCTGGCTAGTTAAAGAGGAGAATATCCTTCCAAGATATGATTGTTATACAATAAATGGGTCAGCTAGATGGCATTCATTTAAGAGTTGTAATTCTAATACTTGGACTATATGGACTACAGAGCTTGCATGTTTTTGTCAATTTTGTGTTGCAGGTGAAAGGGAAGAATGCGAGAATACGGAATGGGTTGAAGAATGGCAACACAAATCCTTAACACCTACTGAGACACAATATGAAGATGTTAGAAGAAATGAAGACCCCGGTCAGGAATTTGCATTAGAAGATTATGATCATGTTTCAGACCTCATACAACCTGGTAAGTTAATTCAGTTTATTGTTTATAACTTTAAATTATATATTTTTTATGTATTGTCATATAATTTATGATTACATATTTGAATTATAAATTCTAACAAGTTTTATTTCTACATATTGTACTTAAATTTGTTTTAGAGGACATGTGTATGTTGTTGTTGCACCTGAGGATAATGATGAGCAGGTTGAGTATTGGCTAGCTAGATGTGTAGAACCTAAGAAAAAGTTGATATGTGATCAAGTAGATGATGATGGTTTTCAGTATCCAGTTGGGTTTGATGTGGTGGTTGGTACATGGCTTCGCAAATACTTAACAAGAAGGAATGGCTTACCAGCTTATGAAGACTACCAATCAAAAAATAAGATTATACACTATTCTCATTTGGTGGTGGCAACAAACATCAAATTAGAAAGATACAAAGGTAGACCTACTAATAAGGTATTGTGGACACTTTCAGTAGAAGAGCATGAGGCAATCATAGATGCATTGCAGAAGAGAGAGGATGCAGATGGTACATTAGGTTGAATCAAATTTATATGCATGTAAGTTTGTGTTACTTGTCCCTTTAACATTGCATTTGTCCCTTTAACATTGTATTTGTCTACATTTGATACAATTTTGGTTTCATAAACAACATTGTGTTAGTTATCTTCTTCTTAATGTTATTTTGTGCACATTGTAATTGTGTTACAATTGAATTCTAATTTTTTATGATATATTTATTTTATTGTTTAATCTCTTCATAGATTAATTGTAAGTTCAAAGATAGAATTATGTCTTAAATATGACCTGACTCTATATTTATCATTGTATGACAAATCTATATTTGTAGTGTACTTTTTTATTTTAGTACCATGAAGTCCATGCTTTTCATACCACTATTATCCACACTAATAAACCATCAATACACTAGTCAAGTAGTGTGGTCACTTAAGAGGAAAGTCGATACTATGTTTGTAGCTTCGTAATAATTTGGTTAGCCTTAGTTCCATCAATCTATTGGATTCCTCTATGAGATTCATTTATAATTAATAATCCTTTTATATAATCATGATAATCATGATTCCTCTATGAGATTCATTTATAATTAATAAGTCGATACTTGTGTGAACTCTTTTAAATATTTAATCATGATAATTGTTTTTCTTTGTCCCTTTAACATTGCATTTGTCTAAATTTGATACAATTTTGGTTTCATAAACAATATTGTATTAGTTATCTTATTCTTAATGTTATTTTGTGCACCTTGAATTATAAACTGTTGCAGTATAAGATGATCAATCACAATGTTAATATATAAAGTCATAAATAGATCACATAACAAGTCATAAATAAAAAGTCCTATATACAATCACATAACAATTCCTAATGACATAATAACAAGTCTTGAAATAATAATTTAATAAGGAAATGATGTTAAAACAAGTCCAAATAACATAATAATAAAATAATGTATCACATATATAATCACTAGAGTGTGCCAAATCACATAACACAACCTGATATCATAATAGCAAGGAAATGACATAATAAAAAGTCCTATATATAATCGCATAACACATAACAACAAGTCCTATATATAATCACATAATAACAAGTCCCGGGATAACATAACAAGTGTCATCATAAAAAGTCCACAGTACAATAACATGACATGATCTAAAATATACAATCTAAGAACTCGCATGCATCTCATCTGTAGTCCTCTTCACCCCATGTGAAGGTGGATGAGATGAATCATCCTGTTGCACGTGGTCCTGAAATGCACCATCCTGTGTCTATGCAATATCAGTGTCTCCACCCTCCTATGCAGTATCAATGACTCCACCCTCCTGTGCAGTATCAGTGTCTGCACCCTCCTATACATTATTAAAATATTTTACAGCAGAAGAAGTTACTTGCATAATTCACTTATAAAGTAATTAAATACTAAAAAATTTAAAATAAATTACCATACAACTGTGCTCTACAATGCCCTCACTGGTACGTGGAGGTCTACTATCATGAACAAGAAAATTGGTCGTAGCCAAGTCCTACAAAAAAAAACATTGTACATCAATTTTGATAATCCCTATAAAAGCCAGGTACACAGTATAAACAAATTAGAAATTATTTTTGTAATCATCGTGCCTCAAATGATAATGTTGATGGTTGCATCTGGCTCAACCCCATAGCTGTACCAATATTGGTAGTGGTGTGGACCTAAACAACATATATAAAGCATGAATCAAACTTGTATATATACATAAATTATAAAGTGTGTGTATATATATATATATATATATACTACAAGATTATCACAGAAAAGCATACATGTGATGTGCCATCAAACAATCCAGAAGCCTACAATTGGAAAAAATAACGAACATGAATCAAAGTTGTACTTAAATTAGTAAGCATGTAAACACTTCAAATTAATGGATGAAAAACATACTAGTGGTATGTGAGGCTAAGCCTCAGTGGTCCATGGGTCACATGAAGAACTACCCACCTCAGTGCTACATGAAGCACCCTACAAAAACATATCATATATAAATCATTACATTAAAAAATTTATTGTTTATTTTAAATGTACATATCAATACAATGTATCTAGATGAGAGTGCATACCGTAAATGGGGCACCAACATCTCTAGGTACTGAGGTAACATGTTGTCGGTTTCTCAATGATGTGGTATGATCCATCCTCTGTTCAGAAAAAATTGACTCATGTTATGGTTCATATGTGTATATATAAGGAATTTAATATTATACTGTAAATTATACAAATAAATTTGTACCTCTGTGGGCTGATCATCGTTTGCCCACAGGAGATCAACATATGAAAAGACAGCATCAGCATGTGCAGCCTCCTTGGCATCATCATAACCACCATGGGCAGCATCAGCATCATCAAAATCATCATCTCCTCCAGGGGAAGCCTCACTCTATTGACCCCTACATACATCCCCACAGCTCGTGCAAACATGTGCTAAGCAGGGGGCAGCCCTCACCTCCTGCAACTATTGTACCAAATTGCCCAACAAGGCACTCAATGAACCTAGAGCAGAATCCACTATTCGATGATGGGTAGGTGCTGGAACAATTGGTGATGGAAGACGAACCAATGGATCATCGCGCACATGGTTTCTAACCCTATCGATCAATTTTGCTCCTGGCCTATCTTGGGGCATGCCTCTCCCAACCCCCTGAAACGTTCTAATATCAAAGTAATTGGGCTTTTTGCCCAATTCAAATTCCACCCATAATTTCATCAAAAAATACATCGGGACCTCATGATTGGAGTGTGGTGGATGGTCACCACTCCCAAAAGTGGCTAGCAATGCCCGGGTGCCTACACCATCGAATAGAGATCCATGGCTTCTTCAAATTTATCTCTTCACCTGTCTTAGGGTTCACAAAATATTTTTTCAAATCTATTTTTGTTATTTTTAAGTCATTAACTTGTTTGTATGTGAGGCCATCAGCATAAAATGCACACAATCCCTCACACCAACTATAATAGCTATCTAGCTCACTATCTAATGCCTGCACTGACTGTACAATGCCTTGCATACTATCTGCAAGGTGTAACAACTGAGGAGGTGGATGTGTAGAACCTAAGAAAAAGTTGATATGTGATCAAGTAGATGATGATGGTTTTCAGTATCCAGTTGGGTCTGTTGTGGTGGTTGGTACATGGCTACGCAAATACTTAACAAGAAGGAATGGCTTACCAGCTTATGAAGACTACCAACCAGAAAAGAAGATTATACACTATTCTCATTTGGTGTTGGCAACAAACATCAAATTAGAAAGATACAAAGGTAGACCTCCTAATAAGGTATTGTGGACACTTTCAGTAGAAGAGCACGAGGCAATCATACATGCATTGCAGAAGAGAGAGGATGCAGATGGTACATTAGGTTGAATGAAATTTATATGCATGTAAGTTTGTGTTACTTGTGTGAACTCTTTTATATTTAATCATGATAATTGTTTTTCTTTGTCCCTTTAACATTGTATTTGTATACATTTGATACAATTTTGGTTTCATAAACAACATTGTATTAGTTATCTTCTTCTTAATTTTATTTTGTGCACATTGTAATTGTGTTACAATTGAATTATAATTTTTTATGATATATTTATTTTATTGTTTAATCTCTTCATAGATTAATTGTAAGTTCAAAGATAGAATTATATCTTAAATATGACCTGACTCTATATTTATCATTGTATGACAAATCTATATTTATAGTGTACTTTTTTATTTTAGTACCATGAAGTCCATGCTTTTCATACCACTACTATCCACACTAATAAACCATCAATACACTAGTAAAGTAGTGTGGTCAACTTAAGAGGAAAGTCGATACTATGTTTGTAGCTTCCTAATAATTTGGTTAGCCTTATTTCCATCAATCTATTGGATTCCTCTATGAGATTCATTTATAATTAATAATCCTTTTATATAATCATGATAATCATGATTCCTCTATGAGATTCATTTATAATTAATAAGTCGATACTTGTGTGAACTCTTTTAAATATTTAGTCATGATAATTGTTTTTCTTTGTCCCTTTAGCATTGTATTTGTCTACATTTGATACAATTTTGGTTTCATAAACAATATTGTATTAGTTATCTTATTCTTAATGTTATTTTGTGCACATTGAATTATAAACTGTTGCACTATAGGATGATTGATCACAATGTTAATATATAAAGTCATAAATAGATCACATAACAAGTCATAAATAAAAAGTCCTATATACAATCACATAACAATTCCTAATGACATAATAATAAGTCTTGAAATAATAATTTAATAAGGAAATGACATTAAAACAAGTCCAAATAACATAATAACAAAACAATGTATCACATATATAATCACTAGAGTGCGCCAAATCACATAACACGACCTGATATCATAATAGAAAGGAAATGACATAATAAAAAGTCCTATATATAATCACATAACACATAACAAGTCCTATATATAATCACATAATAACAAGTCCCAGGATAACATAACAAGTGTCATCATAAAAAGTCCACAATACAATAACATGACATGATCTAAAATATACAATCTAAGAACTCGCGTGCATCTCATCTATAGTCCTCTTCACTCCACATGAAGGTGGCTGAGATGAATCATCCTGCTGCACGTGGTCCTAAAATGTACCATCCTATGTCTATGCAATATCAGTGTCTCCACCCTCCTGTGCAGTATCAGTGACTCCACCCTCCTGTGCAGTATCAATGTCTGCACCCTCCTGTACACTATTCAAAGATTTTACATGAGGAGAAGATTTAACATGAGAAGAAGTTACTTGCATAATTCACTTATAAAGTAATTAAATACTTAAAAAATTAAAATAAATTACCATATGACTGTGCTCTACAATGCCCTCACTGGTACATGGAGGTCCACTGTCATGAACAAGAAAAGTGGTCGTAGCCAAGTCCTACTAAAAAAAACATTGTACATCAATTTTGATAATCCCTACAAAAGCCAAGTACACAGTATAAACAAATTAGAAATATTTTTTGTAATCATCGTGCCTCAAATGATAATGTCAATGGTTGCATCTGGCTCAACCCCATAGGCGTACCAATATTGGTAGTGGTGTGGACATGAACAACATATATAAAGCATGAATCAAACTTGTATATATACATAAATTATAAAGTATATATATATATATATAGACTACAAGATTATCATAGAAAAGCATACATGTGATGCAGGCAAAGTAACTGATGGTCGAAGGCATACATGTGATGCGCCATCAAACAATCTAGAAGCCTACAATTGCAAAAAATAATGAACATGAATCAAAGTTGTACTTAAATTAGTAAGCATGTAAACACTTCAAATTAATGGATAAAAAACATACTAGTGCTATATGAGGCTAAGCCTTAGTGGTCCATGGGTCATGTGAAGAATTACCCACCTCAGTGCTACATGAAGCACCCTACAAAATTCAAAAAACATATCATATGTAAATCATTACATTAAAAAATTTATTATTTATTTTAAATGTACATATCAATACAATGTATCTAGATGAAAGTGCATACCGTAAATGGGGCACCAACATCTCTAGGTATTGAGGTAAAATGCTGACGGTTCCTCAATGATGTGGTATGATCCATCCTCTGTTCAGAAAAAATTGACTCATGTTATGGTTCATATGTGTATATATAAGGAATTTAATATTGCATTGTAATTTATACAAATAAATTTGTACCTCTGTAGGCTGATCATCATCTACCCACAAGAGATCAACATATGAAGAGACGGCATCAGCATGTGCAGCCTCCTCGGCATCATCATAACCACCATGGGCAACATCAACATAATCAAAATCACCATCTCCTCCAGGGGCAACCTCACTCTATGGACCCCTACATACATCCCCACAGCTCGTGCAAACATGTGCTAAGCAGGGGGCAGCCCTCACCTCCTGCAACTGTTGTACCAAATTGTCCAACAAGGCACTCAATGAACCTAGAGTAGAATCAACTACTCGATGATGGGCAGGTGTTGGAACAACTGGTGATGGAAGAGGAACCAATGGATCATCACACACACGGTTTCTAACCCTGTCGCTCAATTTTGCTCCTGGCCTATCCTGGGGCATGCCTCTCCCAACCCCCTGAAATGATCTAATATCAAAGTAATAGGGATTTTTGTCCAATTCAAATTCCACCCATAATTTCTTCAAAAAATACATTGGGACCTCATGATTGGAGTGTGGTGGATGGTCACCATCCACCACCGCTCCCAAAAGTGGCTAGCAATGCCCGGGTGCCTACATCATCGAATAGAGATCTGTGGCTTCTTCGAATCTATCTCTTCACCCGTCTTAGGGTTCACAAAATATTTTTTCAAATCTATTTTTGTTATTTTTAAGTCATTAACTTGTTTGTATGTGAGGCCATCAATGTAAAATGCATGCAATCCCTCACGCCAACTACGATAGCTATCTAGCTCGCTATCTAATGCTTGCATAGACTGTACAATGCCTTGCATACTATCTGCAAGGCGTAACAACTGAGGGGGTGGGATAGGCTCGCGCCTAATAGTATGAATATCTCTAATGAAAGCATCAATATTTGTCCTAATTGTTTGTCTTAATTTATCGGGTGGAGGTGGAGGTGGAGGTGGAGGTGGAGGTGGAGGTGGTACTAGACCTAATAGCTCATCTATCTCAAACTCATCCATCATGTGAAAATAATCTGCATATATATACAAACATGAAAATTTACAATTACAATTACAAACATGAAAATTTACAAACTTGAAAATTTACAATTACAATTAGAAACATGAAAATTTACAAACTTGAAAATTTACAATTACAATTACATTGAACATGAAAATTTACAATTACAAACTATTTAATTTACATTTCACCTTCCAAAAAAGCTTATAATTAAATACAATTTAGCAACTTAAATATAAAAAAAGGAAACTCACATATAGATCTATAATATTATTAATAGGTGGGTAATAATAAGCATCATTTAAGAAATATTATCCACTTAAATCAAAGTATAAGAAGAATTCTACAAAATAAAACATCATAATGCCCATGCAACTCAAACAATACTTTTTAACATCTAAAGATGAATTAACTTATAAGTTCCATCAAAATCATAAAAACAATCATAAGTTGAAGTCATAAGTTATATCTATGAACTTGTCAATACATGTACTACTTTTTTGTGTTCTTTTCTAGAATCATTGGATGATTTAGTGATCGCAACTAGTAGTACTACACTAAGTTGAAGCTTGAATAAATGACCATTTTTTGTGATTTCACATTCTAGTCATTTACTTGGACATCTTGGCACTTGAAAATGACCGCCTTACATGAGATGAATTTGTTTTATATGTTTTATATGTATTGATTTTATTGATCTTTTAAGGTTTTATTTGAGGAGGTATCATAGGTTTCTCTATTCATCCTTTTGTGGTAAAATTAGAAAGGGATAACTATGATTCTTTTGTAAAATGGTATCTTGATAAGTTTTAAGGTGGTGTAATCATTTTCCTTTTATCTATGGAGTCATACCTAAACTAGAAACACTAGAAATTATATAATCTTGGTGTAACATCATTGACCATGTAGGAGTGATTTGATCTAACTTATCAAGATCATGATTCTATGTGTATTGCATTGGATATTGATTTCCCCCACACACTTTGGAATAGACTTTAGGAGATCCATGGAGACCCTCATATCTCTCCATTCCTAGAGGATCCTATTGTAGATTGTTTCATTCCATTTGTACTAGATGAAGATCACATACCCTTCGATGCTGATACTTAAGAGGAAATTTATTATATCATATTAAATAATTTATTTACTTAAGATCAAATTTTATTTACATATTAAATAATTTTCAAAATATATTTTAATTATGTACATCAATTATATCAATTAGAATAAACATTTGGTAATGAAATACAAGCAATTATCATAAAAAATTTAGAATCAATTGATTCTAAATGTAAAATGAAACCTATCCAAGAAAATTTGTCATATATTAGAATACATAACTCATCTAAATTAGATTATTTGGGATAACTATGATTCTTTTGTAAAATGGTTTCTCTATTGATTATTTGGTCACAATTATTAATCTAAATATTAGATCATTAATAAAAAATAGTATATAATATAATTTGTAAATATTTAAGTAATATTATTAGAAATATATTATTATTATGTATATTATTAATGTTGTTTTATATATAGTAAATTAATAATAATTAAAACTAATGAATGCATACTTAAATGATTAAACTAATTCTTTTCCAAGAATCTAATTAGATATAAAAGAAAACTACTAAGTGACGAGGGTAATTGACAAGCCTATAATTAGGTATTGCGATTTGAATTTACTCAAACATATCAAATCTAACGGGGTTGATAGGACAAATTAATCACTTCAAAATTTGAAAATCCAATTCAATTGAATAGTTTGGTATGCATCTAGCTCGACATATTTTTCCTTTTGTTATTAATGAAAATAATAAAACCATTTTAGTTATGGATATTTCCATGTCAACCTTGTCTACAACACTTATAATGCATATCTCACAATTTTTAGTTTGAAAATTAAATGTAATGGCCAATAATACTTACTACAACTTATGGGGCATTGGGGTTCTTTCAAGTGTGTTTTATGTAAGGAAATTAGTGAGATTATGATCATCCTTTTGTGCAATTTGAATTTGCAAAAATAATATGTAATTCATTTTTGCAAAGATGGGGGATTGAATGGACGATGCCACACAATCTCCCTAATATTTTGGATTATTTGAAATTTAATATGTCTAGTCCTATCTTGTGGTTCATTTGGAATTAAACTCCTATCATCATCATTTGGCCTATCTAGCTAGAAAGGAACATGCGAGTTTTCAAGGATAAGGAAAGAGTAGTTAGTACAATATGGGATGTAGTGGAGAGGTCTCTTTGGTCGAACTTGGTAGCATTCATATTAAGATGATTAGGAAGTAAAGAGGAAGAGATGGCTTGGGTGGATGCTTGGCTGAATTTTAGGTGGCATGGTGGGCCAACAATAGAGGTTGATTGGGTGACCAATCTAGGTGTGGGGCAGAAGGATAAGGATGGGTTTTTTGATGTGAAGCAATTATAAAAGGAACATTAATCCATGGTGTCCAACTCAATTGCTTAGGACATGAAAATGTTAAAAAATTTTACACTAAATATAGCCACCATTACGAATGCTTAAGGTGGTTGATAACATAAATGTTTAGGGTTTTAATTAAATATTATAATTTAGGGTTTAGGGTTTAGGGTTTAGGGTTAATCAACCAAGATAGTCAAATTTCTCCTTGGACTTGTTTGTTTTATTCTATTTAGGGTTTAGTGTTTGTTTTTCTGTTCAGGGTTTATTGTCTGTTTTTTGTGTCTAATGTTTATTGTTCGTTTACATTTTTGTTTTTTGTTTTTTTCCTACGGTTTTTACTATTCATGTTTTTTGTAATAATTGAAAACTAAAAACTATTTTAAACATGAAATAAAATAAAATAAAAGATGATTTTTGAACTTTAAAACATAAAAAATAAAAAAATAACAATACATTAACATTTTTTTATGTAAAACAATAAAAATAAATAAAATAGAATATAAAAAATAAAACTAAATACCTGGAAGGAGGTAAAAATGGTCTAGGGGGTCAGCTGGGTTGAAAAAAATGGGTACCCATGCTCCTCAGAAATGCCTACTCATTTTTCAAACAGTAAAAATGATAGAAAATGGTTAAAAAAATAAATAAATACATTTTAAAAATGGGCGCCTGTTTTTTTCAAATCGGGCGCCTATTTATCTTCAGGCACCCATTGCTAAACAGGCGCCCATTTCTTTATGGCTCAAGCACCCAAAGCTAAATGGGTGCCCGATTTGTAAAAATTGGGCACCCATTTCTAGCGGGTTCATTTCCCAACCCGCGGACTTCCGTGGGATTGGGACCCAACTTTGTGCGTTTACCCTACCGTTGATGAAAAATGGCCACCACAAGCCTCATCATGGAAGGTTTTCAACAAAGACTCTTGGAGAGATTTATCTACACAAAGAAAGAAAGTTCCATCTAATCCCCTTTTATATAATACATCATTAAAAATGACGTATTTGGCAGCTTTTAATCACAAGTTCCTCTTTTTTTTTGAAGAAAGATGTGTTGGGCAATCTCCATAGGTCAAATAGTAGGCAACATCCACAAACCAGGAATGCTAGAGTCTGACAAACAAGACTAAGGGCAATTCCTCTGCCACTTCCTCCTCACTCTTAGCAATTAACTTACACAAACCCTGTCCTCTTACCAATTTTATGGGCTTAATATCTAAATTGAACTCTTGAATTTTTTACACCCAGGAGGCTCTATTATTCATTCCTATATCTTGTTGTGTCAATATGCTCTTGACTATGGAATGAGGCACATAAACAATGGCATGGGAATGTAGAATATAGTACCTAAATTGCTTTATGGCCTTCACAACCGTATATGCTTATTTTTCCATTAGCGAATATTTCAATTCATGCTTTTTCAATGGTACACTCATGAATGATATTGGGACTTCTTCATTACCCTCATTCTTCTGTAATAAAATCCCTAACATAGTATGATCCGAGGCATAATAGTAGATAACAAAATCCTTCCTAAAATCAGAATTAACCAGAATAGGCACATGACCAATAGCATTCTTTATTGATTTGAATGTTTTCTTCCCTTCCTCATTCCATTTAAAAGCTTGTTTTTCAATCATCAAATTCACAATATACCTAGTAGTCTCTGCAAAATCTAGGATAAACCTCCTTACAAAATTAACCTGTCCAAAGAAGGATCTAACAACATTTCTATTTGATGATAGACTTAGCTATTGAATTGCTTTTACCCTTTCAAGGTCTATTCTTACTCCTTCCTTAGAAATAATATGGCCAAGCAACTTACCCTCTGTCACCCCAAACACTGACTTTTTTGGGTTTAAGGACACCCCATGCTCATGACACCTCTGTAACACTTGTCCCAGATCCCTCAGGTGATGTTTTCTTCTTTTTGAGAAATTAGTTAAATCATCGAGATACACAGCAATTATCTTATCTTTCAAATGACCGAAGGATAAATCTATAGCACACTGAAATGTCGCTCTTGCATTGATTAAACCAAACGGCATTCAATTATAAGAAAACCTACCCCAGGGAGTAATAAAGCCAGTTTTATGTTGATCACCTTCCAAGACACTAGTCTGATTGTAACCCAAAAATCCATCAAGCATAGACATCATCTCGGAACCTGAAACTATTTGTAGAATGTGGTCCATGGTTGGTAATGGATAGTTATCTTTTAGGCTAGCTTGATTCATATTTCTAAAATCTACACAGATCCTTATTTCGCCATTTTTCTTCTTAACAGGAACAATGTTGGCTATCCATGTAGAATGATGGATGGGGTATATAATCCTAGCCTTTAATATTTTATCTACCTCCTGAAATATGGCCTTAGCTACCTTAGGATTGAAACTTCTAAGCTTTTGTTGAAAAGGACTTACTCCAGGTTTCAAAGGAATTTGATGTTGGAATTTTTCCTCTCTGAAATTCTTTAGATCATCATAGCACCAAGTGAATACATCCTTGAACTCCAGCAGGAGACTAATGAATCTCTCTTTTTCTGTAGGCATACAACATTTTCCAAGGTTGATATATTTAGGTTCATCTTTTGTATCGATGTTGATCCTTTCATAACCTCCAACATCTTGAGCTTCAGGAGATTTGTCACCTTTTTTTTCTTGTAAGCATCATGACGATCGAATAGATGCTCTAATGAAACCAACCCTTTAGGGATCTTGTTACCTTTTAATTGAATAACTCCATCAGTCAACTTCTTGGCCCATTCTGGTGAAAATTCCTTACACTCTACATCTGAACCTTCAAAATATGTAGCAGAAAATGTTTCTACACTTTGCATAAAATTATTAATTTGTTTATCATTTTCAAATACTTGCCAGAATTCAGAGTTATCTGGGACACTAGGCTGATATACTAACTCTACTCTTAATAAATTTAGGATTTGGAATCAGTGAGGTTGACACGGCTAACGAATCTACTTTTGAATTCAGTTCTCTAGGAATAGATTCAATGGAGAATGCATCAAAATCTTCGATTTCATCCCAAACTCTATTCTGATAGTGTTTCAACCTTTCTTTTTTTACATTAAACAACCCTCTGGACTGTTTTAAAATCAATTCAACATCTCCTTTGACTCGCACGAGTTTCACTCCCAGTCTCTTATCTTCGGCTAAACCTAACAAAAAAGCCTCATACTCAGTTGTATTGTTGGTGTTTTTGAATTCCAATTTAAAACAAAAGGGAATATGATTTCTAGAAGGCGAAATTAACACTACCCCTGCACCTGAGCCTAATGCTGCACAACTACCATCAAACTCTATTAACCACAGACTTTCTTCTCCTTATGCTATGATGGATCTCCCACTACCTCATTATCAGACAAAATCATGTAGTTTCCAAATTGACATTTGTGATACAGAATTTGAGCTCTTGGATCATCAGAAGGGAAAAAAGTGAATTTAGACTTTGGTTCAGGTTGCAAAATGACTCGTTGTTTTCCAACAGGAATTGTGGCTTGAGACCAATCCATTTTAATTTGACCTCCAAAATCTCTACAGAATGTACGACTTAGCAACATGCCATAGCTAGCTGGGATGTTAGCTATTACAATATTCAACTTAATTCTTTTGTTCAGGTGAGCGGCAAGAACTACTTGAGCATCCTTAATTTGTCCTAACAGAGGAATATGTTTTGAATCCATAGAGTAACATCTGCCAAAAGTTTTTGTCAAGGACAACCCTAACGCTTTAGCTACTACAGAAGGCATTATATTATCAGATACACTTGAATCTATAATACAATTATTTAATTTATGACCATTTATAAACAATGATATGTAAAAGGGTTCAGGTTTTGACTCAAGGGCAAACAAAGAATCATCTATTTGGAGAGCAGTTATTTCAAGCATCCTTTCATGAGCAATAGGGTAAACTGATTCATTATTGTGTGAAGACAATGTGGCATTTACTGACTGTTGTGTTCCATTAGCTTGTAGTACATTATTCCCTTTTACGAACTGAACGAGCCTATCTAGCTCTTTGGGGTTTAGCTTAAGGTACTCGGCAAGTGTAATTTGAATTTGGGAAGATTTGCAAAACTCTACAATATCAAATGAACTTTCCTTTTCAGCAGACCTTAACAATGGAGACTCTTGCAGTTTTTTATCATTGTTATAAAATTTTGAAACAATCTCCTTACCTTTGAAATTCATAGAAAAAGATGAATAAGTGCCCTGAGGTTTCACATTTTGTTGATTTCTTGTGAGCACGACACATGAAGGATCTTCTAAAGTAACCAAAATATCACCCCCTCTTTTTGAATCTGGCTCGTACTCTAGGAAGTGGATTTTAGAGTCGCCAAGTTGCTTTAAAGATTCTTCCTCACTCCACTCATTTGGGGTATCTTTAGAGTTCATCATTTGTGCATAACGCACCATCTTAGGATAGGAACTACCATCATGTTCATCTGTGATATGAAAAACACACATACTCCCTTTAGGTGGCAGTGCCTCAATTGCCAATCCCTTATGAGTAGGGGGTAATTGCAAAGACTTGTTTCCAAAGCCCAAAGACTGATTTGTATTTCTCCTAGGTACATCTTGATAGGGATATGGGTATGATGTACTAGCTTTAGTTCATTGTCTTTTAAGAGTAATCACATCATTCATCAATCTCTGGATCACAGGGCTAGAAGAAGTAGAAGGTTGGGCAATGGGTGTCTATACTTCTCTTTTCCATTTACCTGTCATGATTAGATCATCTTCCAACTCAACAGAAAGTGTTTTAGCAGCACTTAAATCTGCAACTCTTTGCCTGTAGATCAGGAAACCTATTTCTGAAGCCATAGAATATTAAAAAAATACCTCAAATTATCATCTGAGGGTTTTTGATTGACCAAAATTTTATGCAAAATCTTATCAAATTTTGCTACAAAGTCCCTCATAGACTCTGGAATCTCTTTCTTTAACTGGGCCAATTGAGCCAAGAGAGAGTGTTCATCCTTAACCACTTTGAATCTTGCCTCAAACCTTGTTTTCAAGTCCTGCCAATTTGTTATCACACTATTTGGCAAGGAATAGAACCAATCTGCTGCTACTCCAGTTAGTGTTTGAACAAATAATCTTATAGCAACATCCTCATGTTGAATAGTTATTATCCCACAAGCCACATTCAATGCATTCAGGTGCTCATCAACAATGATTTTCCCATCCCCACTGAATTTTGGCAAGTGATCTCTAGCACCTTTGGGTAAGGGATTCAAATTTAATCCTAAGTTCAATGGACCTAAAGCGGCCCCCAAGGATTATTTACTGCCATTGGAAAGATGATATTGAGCGGAGTCAGGTTGATTATATTTGGTAAAGCAATACCATGCAAGGTCAGAGCTTGACAAACTGAGGACACATGAGATGATAGGGACAGGGAAGGAGACCTACTTCTTGCTCGTCTTTGAGGTGAAAAAGTGGGTTGAAAATTGAGGTTTTGTAACTCTTCAAAAATAGAATCAACTATCCCCTCCCTTCTTTGGGATCTAGTATATCTCTTTGACTCCAATCTTGTAACTAGGCAACCAGTCTTATGATTTGACTCCCCAGTAGAGTCGCTAAAAATCAAAAATTAGTTGGTTAACAGATTTGTCCCTTTCTTGTAATTGCAATATCTATTTTATCTAAATTATAATAAGACTTTTGTAAACCTCTTAATGAAAGGACACAAATAAACAAGCAATTGGATGAACTAATCAAAATCCATCCTCTACATTTGAGAGCAGATCCTCATATGATTTGCAATGAATTCTACATAGAAAATATTAAAACGAAGATGCTTTTAACCAGAAAGCATAGAAAGGCTTTAGCATTCATCTATCAACACAAAGGAATACCATAACATAAAACAGAGAGAAAATTTTGAAGATTAAATAAGAGCTCACAGACTCTGTTTCTCACACAAGTTCATTCCATAAATTTAGAGCAAAGCAAGTTCAATGCAGTATTGATTTTGATCGATAATCTCTCATGCATCACAGGGAAAGGGGAGTTAGCAAAACTCAATCCACAATGAATCTTCTAACAACTATATATAACAATGAATTCAAGAAAACATAGAATTGACTAATAAGAATAATGATATAATGCACATAGAAGATTTTTTAAGAAAGATCACCAATCTTTAAATGCACAGATTCAAAGACTGCACACCATAATCATTTTCATTCATAAATCAGTCAATCCAGTTCCAAGGAATTCAAAACATAAACAGATATTGTTTGATGCTCGAAAAATCATAGTTTTTTGGACCTTTCTAGTTTCTCAAAAACATAGTTATATAGCCACAACTTGGTCAAAAGTTATATCCAAAAACATGGAAAGCCAACAATTTCTGCCCCGCAAAGTCAATGAAACCAGTATAAAAATAAAATAAAATTTGCGACTAACAAGTGAAAAAGATCTATCATCAACAAAAAATATTAATATGTTGTTCTGATAACTACTTCTTTCTTCCAATCCGCATGAGAAGAGGCAATGTGTTCAATGATTTTGTTATGAGGTAATCTCACGTGTGCCATACGTTGCTTCCAGACCTCTTTTTCCCTATGAACTTGTGCGACTTTTTTGGAGTGACTATCCAGATGTCCGATGTATAAAAATAGGAGTGATTCGATCTTAGCAATCAAACTTAATTCATCTGGAACTAAACCCTTAGCTTCTTTCACATAATTGATTTTTCTTTTAAATGATTATGTTATAACCTCAATCGTCTCAAGGGTTCTTCCATCATCTTTTAAATATTTTATCCCAATGCACACCATCTCATTTCTCATGGAAGTAACTAATTCTGCAAGTTGATTTATCAATTTCGCGAAGTCCTCATAAGCCTGTTTTATCAGAGAATTTCCCCATTCAATGTTCCTCTGGCACACATACAAAATGCTATCATCCAAGCCTACCACAGGTTTTTCAGCAAGAAACTTCATTACCCCATAATTCTGCACTTCTCGAATCCGCACAACTTTTGATGCCTATTTAGCTTCCTCATTTTTCCAATTGATTATTTCAACTTCCAACTCCTTCATCACTTGCATCACCCCATCATATACTCTGCTTAGATTAACAAAGTATTTTGCACCAGACTTCTGAATCTTTTCTAACAACTCCATCACAATTTATGTGATCAACCTGCATTTTTGTATCTATTCCAAAGTCTTCTGGTTTGCAAGGGACATAGGATCGAAGGACATTAGAATTTGTGACAAAGGTTGAGGGTTCAGAGCATTGATTGCACCTCAATATATTATGTCATCCTTTTTAACATCTCTTTCATCTGATACTTATCTTTTTCGTCCTTCCAGGTCCTAGTTATGATCTTCTTTATTGAAGCCTCAAGGTGAAGAACATATGTAGCTCGAGAAGTAGTTCCAATATTTATCTTTTCAACAATGAAGTCCTGAGCTCTAGGGTTCTCTGTCTTTTCATCTATTAATTGACGTGCAATCTCTGTGAACCAATTCCCACTATTTGCATCAAAATCAATCTTTGACATAGTTTTGGACTTCTTCGCTTAGGAGTTTTTCCCAAGCATTTACTCACCATGTCTTCTACTAGAATTGAGGCTGGAACAATGTTTCTCTTCTTGCTACTTAACATATTTTCTAACCATAATGGTCCTGGAGGAACTTGAGACTTATCTGGATCAGTTCCAGTTTCCTTTCCATCCCTTACTACCATAGTAGTAACTTCATTTAAGGCTTCCTATTCCTGTCGATTATTACCCTCATCAGCCAGGCCTTGTTGTTCTTTGATTGGATCAATTGAGGTTGTATCCATCTCAAGGTCAACCACCACAGTATCAATAGACAAGGATTGTCTTTTTCCCCTTGTTCTGGAGCAGGTGACTCTGACAGAACTTGTCTCCTCTTTGATTTGCACTACCTTGGATCTTTGTCCTCCTTTTCCCTATTTCTGTGAATCTGCAGCACAAGATGGTACAAGAGAATTAGATACCAAGACCTCAGTGGGTGAAGCTGAATCCTTCCTTGAGCTTCTACTCAGTCTCCACTGTCTAAGCCACTTCTCTATTCTTCGAATGACCAAGTTTGTCTCGGTTTGAATCTCTTCTTCCTCATATTTTTTCCAGTCAATCTCTGATATTACTCCTTGCTGCCTATCATCGACAAATTGGGGTTCAAGCAAATCATTTACATCATCGACAATATTTGCAGTGTTTATCTTCAGACCAGAATCCCTAATTTGTTGCACTGTGAGTCTTAGGTGAGCTCCTTTTTGGACTTCATAATCATCTACACAATCTGCCCAAAAGTCTTCTAGATCGGGTACATGTCAAAAACTCTCCCTGAATGTAAAGTGTGTCATTTCAAATCCTTTAGTATCAAACTCAGTGTGGGGAAAATACAACTGAAAGTTAAATTTTTTGAACTCTAATTCCAAATTCAAAGCATCTAAGACACTGTTACAGGTGTAATGTGTCAGTTCAATGGGAAACAAAACTCTTGTTTGGTGTTCTTCCCCATATTTCTTATCTATATGAGTGAGTTGTCTGCAAACTTCAATTAACACTTTCCTGTCAAAGACATGTCTTGGCAATTTGTAGGGTTCTCCTTCAAAACCCCCAACCCTCAAATAAGTGAACCTGGAGAACTGAGTATAAAAGCTACCATATATATTTACAAACTACATAGCTTCCTCAGTTAATCTCTTATGAATATCCCCTTTCAACTCAAATACAAACCCGCCAAGGAAAATATTATGAACCTTGTAATAATTTTCAGTGACCCTGTGTTGTTGCAAATGTGGGTGATATTCATATATCCTCGTATCATTCTACCAAGTTTCATGATACAGACCTACCCATTGACGGGTGCAGGCTAAATAATATAGAAGGTAAGAGGACATATGGAAATTTTTGTTCCCAAAATATTTTAAACCCTCATGCATTCTTTCTGCAATTAACTCTGCCCAATCTATGTATCTCTTTTCACCAAAAATGACCTGCATAAAGAAATACATCCAATCTTCCCAATAAAAGGCTATCTGATTTCCCCACATTCTATGTAATAAAATGACTATGTCCCTTACTTTCATAAATAGATGCTCTCAGGTTAATGGGCTTGGCAGTCTTGAACTCCCCTTTTGAAATTTCAATAACCAATTTCTCGTAATGACAGTCCTATAACATGACTTCTTCTTAGAGAAAATTCCTTGTGACTTGCATACCATCCAGTCCTCATATTGCTCCCTCTTTGGTATTGTCATTATGGTGAAAATAACCTCCTGACTAATCGCAAGAAAAAATTTACCCTCTGTGTTTCTTATACATCTCTCTATAGGATCATATCTGCTCATACATTTTGAAACTACTTCCGGACATGACACAACTGGAGGAAATGTTGCAGCTTCTACCAACCCACTATCTAAAATTTTCTGCATCAAAGGGGAACTAGCATAATTTCTCACTCTTTCATGGAATTCCTCTAAGTCTACTAATGGCAGGAAAGTATCTCCTATGCCAGGCAAGGAACTAACTAACTAAGACTTCTGGTTTATTTAAGGTACTTTCGGTCTCATTTTAGCTTTACAATCAGAAAATGCATAGCAAGAAGAATTGATTGAATTGACTAAAGTATCATATAACACTTTCAATTTATGAAAATCAATAAAAAAAGAGGAAAAACTTGCACTCACCTTTCATGTAGAACTCAAAATTCACAGAGTTGGGAACAAGAAATGTCACCTGCGCTAATCTTTTACTTACCAAATTGGGCAAATAATAAAGGCAAGTAACTTGTTTTAAATAAAACAGATCTTAGAGACTAGCCTAAAATATCAGTCGCATGATTCGTCATGATTTGAAAACTACATACTCATCCATGCCAAATTGTGTTGAAAATATTATTAATAACAAGTCTTTTCTCCTCCATATCCTTTACTTAAAATGATTACTTGGAATGATTGTTCTCAAGTACGGATTTTCATCACAATTCATTTTCTCGAGGTTCATCTTTTAAATCTAGAATATTCCCTATATGCTGACACTTGTTCACTTTATCTCCAAAGCCATCAATCCTCGAACTTTGAACCTTGAACCTTGAACCCTTCCAAAAACAAGTTCAAAACAACATTAGTGCAAAACACACAAACATGCCTAAGCTTACTCATTATAAAACATGACTTACACAAGACTTGCTTTAACATGTTGAACCTTGAACCTTGAACCACTCTAAAGGTTCACGGTTCAAGTTCAATATACTATGACCACCAAGACCTTTAGCGCCTTATTTAAAACAAAGCCACTATACCACATACCGCACTTGAACTTGAACCTTGAACTCTAGAACGGTTCAAGTGAGAGGTTCATCTCAAGAAAAATTGCAAAGGGGGAAAATTTTAAATAACACAAAATAGACATAATGCAAGCACAGACTAACAAGATTCAATCTCTAAGTGCCTCAAATTTTAACATTAATCGACAAAAAAATTGAAAAAATAGAGAAAACACTTTCGCTTTTTGCCCAAAAGTGGGACTCAACTTCTTGTTTCCACCCTGATAATTTCCAATTTTTAATTTCACTAAACATTTCTCACTTGCCAAAAATTTATGTTCATCCTGAATCCATGCTATCTGATAAGGGTTAGGGTATTTCAATCTTTCCAAGCTTAACTTATTCACCATCTCTTCTGAAACAAGATTATCTGAACTATAACTATCAATAAAAAATTTACAACACTTATTGGATACCTTACATCTGGTCTTGAGAAAATTTCTCCTCTGCAAGGGCTCTTCATCTTCTCTGGTATGACACAAAACTCTCCTCATCATCAATAGTTCTCCATCTTCCAGTTTATTAGCTGATCCGATGGGGTTTTCTTCCACCACTGCTAGTCTTTTGATATTCTTTGTCTTCTTACATTCAAATACACAATGTCCTTCTCCTCCACACTTATAGAAAGTTCCTCTAAATATTCTCTTGTCTTGTCTACCAAAATTGTCATTCTAGTAGCCATCTGGTTCTCTCCTCCAGTTGAAATTTCTATCATCTTTCCAATATGAATTACTTTCTTTACTTACTTCCTTGTCCTTGTTCTAATCTGTACAGGTTCCTCTACCTTAGGTATATCCTCTTCCTCCTTTAATCTACCTCTGGTAAACCTTCCACCTCTACCTCTCTGCCTCTACTCATGTGTCTTGTTTAACTTCTCTTCAGCCTTTAGGACATACTAGTAAGACTCTTCAACACTCTGGAATTTAATCAAACTGAGTTCATCTTGTATAGACATCTGCAACCCATTCAAATATCTTGCAACTTGTTCAACTTCATCATCAACATGTCTAGATTTGATATTTAACTTGTAACATGCTTCGATATATTCCCTCACACTAGATTCCTTCTATCTCAAATTCTGCAACTTCCGAAAAAGATTCACTTGATAATCAACCGGTATAAATTTTGACTTCAACTTAGCAACCATCTGATCCCAAGTCTTATTTTTTTCTTTACCTCTTCTATGTCTATCAACTTGAAAATCTTCACACCAAAGAGATGCATGAACATTCAATCGTGTACAAGCATATTTCACCTTCCTTTCCTTTGCGGTGTCTCAAAATCAAAATAATTTTCCATCTCCAAGATCCAATCCATCAATTCATCAGAATCCAACTTTCCATCATATTCCAGTGGGGTAAAATGGGGTTTAGTATTAGCCCTACTCAAAACCCTCACAAACCTTTCTTCATCCAGATCAACTGCTTGTGGGTTTACTTGTTCTTTCGGGGTTTCTTCTCCTTCATCTTTACTTATATCTTCAATATGTCGACCTCTTCTTTATGTTGTCTCCATGGCTTCTAATAGGGTTGTTATCCCTCGCAAAATTTACATCACAATAGGGTTTGTATTCCCACGCACTCCACCATTCCTAGTTCCTCTTTGTGCCATCTTTCACTAGTCCTCTGCAGTTGTAGGTTGGATCCACAGTCCACCACCCTACAATAAAATTCTCAGGACAATCGAAACAAAACCTTGCTTTGATATGACTTGGTGCAGTCACTGGTAAGGACTAACCTCAAAGAGATCAGTACGAACCAGTCAACAAGAGTAAACACAATGAAAAAACAAAGATATGATAGAGATGATGCAGAACAGATTGAGTTATAATATGAAAATTGATTACAACCAACCAATAACAACTGAGTTACAGAAAACTAGCTCAAAGGCCAGCTAGAACATACTCAAAGTATAGAATAGGTCACAACCGGGACCTCAAATCTTAAGATCTATCATCTACACTCAGTCTAGCTACTTGATTAGATTCTAATGTGTAATTATAATAATTTATATGATCCAAGGAGATTTGATCAACCCAAAAAGGGAACAAAACCCGAAGAACAAGACCTAACGTGTAAAACCAACAAGGTCGGCCTCTACCAAATAAATCCTTCCAAAAAATCCAAAGGATGAAGTGTGGTTCAAAGGGAAGGTCGGCCACACTCCAAGGAACATTGAATTCAAGGGTTAGGGCTCTCCAAGCTACGGAAGAGATCCGGTAGTTCATAATGCGAATAGGTCCAAGCAACCGGTAACAAGAAATTGTCAACTGGTAACAGGGAACTGTCATGGAAACCGATAGCGATTACTTGATAGAAAATGATCTAGATGCGATGTGGTTTGGGAATAAGGTAGATGATCAAGTCTTCAAGCAAAATCTAACTCCACAGGATCCGGTGAGCCAAATATGCTACAAATAGAAAGAAATACTAAAATTGAAAAAAGAAAGGAAAATATTTTTGGTTGATGCAGGATTGCCATGAACCGAGGATTCTTCTGCATCAAGAGAGTATAACTAGTTATATTTGTGTTTACAAAAGGGGTGGCTCGCTGTCAAATTACAAAGACAACTAACTGTCAAACTGCTCACTGTAAATATACAAAGAGATGGATAACTGCCTAAATTCTCACTACAACTAAAAAGGTTGAACTGAAAAGGATTGCATCTCCAAATGCATGGGATCAGTTCTAAGGTTAACCTCATATTACAATTCTCAAACTCTACAACAGATTCAGTTAAAGATCTATGTGCAACTATCCTGCAGTAGGTCTGGTAAAGTACTACTACACCACTACAACACTATTTGTCTTTGTTGTCCGCAACTCACACTTCAGACACTACTAACTCTCTTTCACATATCACACAACTTCATACACTTCTCTATTTCTTGTTCATGCTACTATATATGTGTATGTATGTATACCGAAGGTCACAAATATAAAATAGTGTGTCAGCCAAGCCCAACATGTTATCAATATGCTCATGTTAGACTCTGCAAGGCTTCTACACACTTCCTTTATATACCCGATTGCTAATGCATATATATCGAGATTATTGGAATGGGGCAGGGTCATCTGGACGCAAGAATAATCACCCATTATTATAAGATTAGGATCAATATCTCTAGAATGTACACTCCATATGTACGAGGAATATCACAACACAAAAATCAAAGAGATTGATAATTACCAAAGTAGCTAAAATCAGGACACATAACTGATACCGGAATCAATGAGAACTCAAAGTAACCTCAAAAATCATCATCCAAAGATGTCCACAACATATTACCGTTATCATAACTTCTAACCAAAAGATCAACATTTGTGAATACCAAAAGAATTGCACATATTGATTGTATACAATCCTTGCATACAATATCCATAACATTCGGACTGCATACACTATCTGGTCCAAACCGGATAGCTAGTTTGACATCAATGACAACAATATTCACACAAGTCTAATAGAGAGAGGAATTCCAAGATCTCTCTAGCAACTTAATCTTTCTAAGTTTGACAATGTCTCTAATAGTATATGTGTGTGTGTGTGGATATATACATATATATAGATAAACATATGTATATATATAGATACATATACATATACAAATACATATACATATATACATACATTATATATATTATACATGTGTGTGTGTGTGTGTGTATATATGTATGTATATATGTATATATATATATGTATGTATATATATATGTGTGTGTGTGTGTGTATGTGTTTATATATATATGTGTGTATATATATGTATATATATGTGTGTGTGTGTGTGTGTGTATTTATATATATATATACATATATATATATATACATATATATATATACATATGTATATATACATATGTATATATACATATGTATATATACATATGTATATATGTATATATATATATATATACACACACATATGTGTGTGTGTGTGTATATATGCATGTATGTATATATACATATGTGTATATGGTGAAAATGGATAACAATAATAACAATATTGAAAGACTAAATGAATTCAACCATAAAACCCTAGCCTAACAATCAACAAAGATCCACCATAACATATGAAGATTACCTAAGACAATACAAATCAAATGAAATCACAAAGATTATACCATCACATGTCCAATACGGTTTGGATCTCCATTCTTCCTATCTCCATTGATCTTGCTTGATATATTTGCTCTCAGATTTTATGTGCACAAGAGCTCAACAAAGAACAAAATGTGGTTGCAAGTAGGATCGTAGTGTAGTCAATTGCATAAGATGATTCATTAGAATGAAATGATTAGGGTCATTGATTAGAATGATTGATTAGGGTTTGATAATGAAGGAAGCATCTCCTTATATAGAAGACACAATATGAAATGGAGGGATAAGATTGAGAGGTGTAAAAGGAGGTCGGCTATGATTAGAGGGTAGGTAAAAGAAATAATAAAATAATGAAAGGGGTAGGTAGTGTATGAATTAAGAGATGAATGACATGTGTCATAGGTAGAAAAGGCTAATGAATTAATTAAATAAATAAAGATTTATATAATTAATAGAAGAAGTGGGATCAATTAAATAAATAAGATATTTATTTAATTTAGGAAAAGGATAATTTAAATAAATAAATGTATTTATTTAAATGAGAAATAAGGCTAGAAGAGGATAAATGAATTAATTAAATAAATAAAGATTTATTTAATTAATAGAAGAATTAGGCTAAAGTAATTAAATAAATAAAATATTTATTTAATTAGACATGACAATTTTAGGTGTCTACAATATGTATGTGTTTATTTATATATGTGTTCATGTGTGTGTGTGTGTATGCATGCATGTATGTATACACACGTACATACATACATACATATATATATATATATATATATACACACACACATGTATATATGTGTGTGTGTACATATATGTATATCTATATATATGTATGTGTGTGTATATGTATGTGTGTGTCTGTATGTATGCATGTATAAATATGTATATATACATACGTATATATTATATATGAGTTTAATTCAAAATTATGTGTATGGGTTCCTTAAGCATAAAAAATCGATTGGATTTTTTACATATAGAAACTTGATTAGATTTTTTGGATTGAAACCATGTACAATGTTTTACATGTATGTGTTGCAGCTTGTAATTAGGGTTGGATGATAGGTTTGAGGCTTGGGAGCTTCATTCCCCTCTTTTTCATGTTTTATCTTTTTCTAATTTGGTTTCTTAACTTTTTCATCATTAGATTTCCATGTTATTAAGTGGGTATTTGTAAAATTTCCACCTTGATTTCACATGTCTTCTGACTTTTCTAACCATATGATTTGTTTTAGATTTGAACAACATCAACATATTAATTTTAAATTTCTTTTATCAATGCCATTATATTTCTCAAAGACATATGTGTACCATCTTCTTAATAACTTTTGACCCACAAGTCCAAATTTGAATTAAATTATATATTATTGTTCTACACTTCATTCTTTACATTTTCAAGTAAAATATTTTATATTTTTTTATTATTTTAGTGCAAGTTATGTGACCTACATGAATAGGTATTTGATTTTCAAGATGCATCCACTTTGAAAAGTTATAAAAGAAATAGTTAACAAAAAATTAGAAAAGATACAAAAATTCTAGTAGTCGCTCTTAGCTATCTTTCTACCAAAGGGTTTTACAAAATACTAAACGCAACTATAGCTTTTTTGACCTACACACAGGACACTATATTATGTTTTGATGGAACACTTTTATATGCATGAAGGATTTTACCCTCTTAATCTTATCCATTTTTTAAAAACTTAAACTTTAGTAGTTTAGAAACTAGATTCTCAGTACTACAATTTTTGTTCTTTTGGTATCTATAAATTTTGAGTGTAGGAGTCTCAAATTACTCCTCTAAGTTCAGGTTTAGATGATTTCAACAAAAAAATTGGCCACTTATACGCCCCTTTTTGTTCACCATCTTGGTGCACTTACACTTGTAGAAGGGTTCTTTCACATTTGTAGGTTTAGTGTTATTAAAAGGTTATCTTCATGTGATTAGAGATTTTGATTCATGGTTTGGAATCTAATTAGTATTGTCTTGTTATACTCTACATACTAGATTTAGTTTGACATGATACAAGTTCTCTTGTGACCAAGATGTTTGCATTGTTGCATGTGATATCCTAGGAGGAGATGTTTAAATTATGATGCCACGTTTTGGATCTTGATTTTCTAGATGTAACTTTGGCAATTGATCTTATTTGATTTCTTGGTATTGAGTATATTGATCATTTACTTGGAGCTTCTTGATATGTATATTTTGCATTTAAGGTTTAGCATAGATTGATTTCTTATATGTTCTTATGGATACTTGGAGACTTAGGTGATGTTGGTATTCTCTTATGATTAGAAACATGTGTTAAGATGATTGGTGATTTTAGTAGAAAGTCCAATGACATTCACTTGGTATGGAATTGAAAGGAGATTGTTCTTGGAGGAGCACTTTCATTCCCAAGTCTTGGTCTACTCGGTATTTTTTCATCTAAAAAATAATAATAATAATGATGACTAGTATGTGTACTTTTATTAAAAATGAAATTGTATAAATTAATACATGTATTAAGTCTTAAACAATGGATCTCACACTAAATTATTGTTTTAGTAAAAAAAATTTATAAAGATTGAAAAAGATTTGAATACTCGAAATGTAATTTTATTATATATAGTCTTGTACAATAAGTAAATGAGATTAGCAATATTTTTTTGATATTGCAGGGATTGACTTGGCTTTCTATAAGTTGCAGTATATCGAACAACATGCAAATGGGATGATCAAATATTACGACCACTTGCCTACAAGAGGATTCTTTCAAGAGACCAACAATATTGCTATGATGGATATATGGTTACAATTTTTAAAGGATGAAACACTTTTTTATATAAATATTTATTTTTAATTGAATAAATAATTGATAATGTTGAAAGTTGGGACTAGAATAATAAATGTATAGGCAACAAAATTAAAATGAATTAAATACAATACTTCATGTAATTTTGGAGAAAAGAATATAATGTTGAAGATGTCAACAATAATTTTTTCAATGTGTTAGAATTATAAGTTTTTGTTAGATGTCTTAGATTTTGTAAACTAATTATATTATATTCTAATTCAAATCTATTACTATATAATTAATCTCAACACCTACAAAAATGAATGGGCATCCATACTTGAACCTCAACCCATAAAATGATCTAGCTAGAATTTAGAAATTGGCATGCACTTGCCTTTGTCTAATCAAAATGTGGGAAAAAGATTTTTTTCTCATTGTTTAGACACATTAAGTGAAAGCAAGTTCTCCTTAGTGAAGCCCTTAGGAGGGCCAATTGACTTGGTATGGACCAAGATCTAAGACAACAAACAAACATTTAGAGATGCCTAGGACGATGAATCTATATAAATGCTCTATAATAAGTATTATATTTCACTATTCTTCAATTTCTTAACATAACATCAACTAGTGAATGAATGTCCTTACATACAATAATATAGCACATAAATCATCACAAGTGTGCATTATGTCAAATAAAAATGGCTAGTAAAAGGGATTCGACATGATTTAGATTTTAATTTCAAATTTAAAAGTTGACCACATAAATGACCTAAGACAATTTTGAATAGAAACGAAAATGAATCCTTTTCTAGTCCACTATAATGAAGGTGGCTACAAAAGAGGAATGCATACCTTATCCCTAAGGAATTGAACTTATGTCGTCTCTTTCAAGAGAACAAGTTCTCCACCACTAGCCCAACTCAAAAAAACAGGCCAATTCAATTATTGAATAATGTTGAAAATAACGTCATAAACCAATTTCACACAAAAATATACCACTTTAAATTATTATTGACAAAAAAAAATGTAAGAAATAAACATGGATATCAATTTTTCACTATTACACAACTAAGGCAAGTGATACGGTTTAAAATAATAACAATAAAATTGTACCAAAATTCAGCAAGCACTAATAAATTTAAGATTCTAGCATTCTCATTGATAGTCTTGTGTGTACGAAAAATCATCAAATGTTTAAGCTGTCACATGTATTTGAGAATTATGGAAATTCCTTGGAAAATTAAACTATGATCATTCATGATATATATTAATTCACAATTATTTGCCACAGCCAATGAATCAAATTATTATTATATTCTCCATGGAAGATGGAACGATATACTGTTTTGCTCTTCCATTTCAGAATATAGAAGGTGAAAAGGGAAGAAGAGCTTTCGATGTATGGCCGTTTGGATTTCTCACAGCCTCTTTCTTGTCTCAAAATAGAAATAAATTTCAAGATTCGTTATATTACTGATTTTTTTTAAGTGTATTAACTAAAGATGGTTGAAATCTCTGAGAAGATTAGAGTTTGTGTGCCTCTAAATGCACAAACTCTAGGTATCCTTCACCACCTGACCTTTCCTTTTTCAACTTTTCAATGGATAATCTATGGGAGGAATTTCCAGATCATCTGTTAGAGATGATTCTTGCAAGGCTACCAATTTCAGATTGCGTGAGATTGTATTCTGTATGTAAAAAATGGAAATCATTATGTTCAACTGCCCATTTTATATGTCTCCAAGCTCAATTCTCTTCCCCAATCCTTTTGGAGCTTCAACAAAACTGGACACTATCTAGTGTGGAAACTTATTCCATGGGTTCTTCAGATAGGAAAAATGGAGTTATCAAGCCTGTTATGTTTAAGAAATTGAAGGGATCACTATGTTCAAGAATAACAAAACTGGTAGCTTATGGAGATGGGTTTCTTCTTTTTTCTATAAGAAACAATGGTGGTCATGGATTCTTAATCTGGAACCCTCTTAATGACCGTACTAAAATAATACCACTTCCTTGTTCAATGAGCCCTATTTCATCAACTGCAGTACTGTTTGACAAAAAGTCTCAATGCTGCAAAATAGTTATTGTACAACAGAAGGAAGATGAGGTTGAAACATGGATATACAATTCAAACAAAGATGAGTGGAAACAGATATTGTTACCACAGGAAGCTTCTTCTCAATATACTGAATGTTATTGGATGGGAGTTTATCATATCAGTAAAGGTGACCCTGAACTTATGAGGGTTATGACATTTGATGTTGATGGAGAAAAGTGGGTCTGGAATGGTGAAATTCCCATAGCCTCCTTGCATAATGTTGAAGGGTATGATGAGGAACAACAACTAATTGCAATAACAAAGCATCCCAGAGATAAGAATTTTACATTTTTGAAAATGGTGGGAGAAAGAGGAGTTGGAATGAGATGGGTTCAATGTCAAACTGTACCACAACCAAGTGTACATGGAACATGCATATTTGAGAATGGTCTTTCCTTGTTCACATTGCTTGAAATGTCTAGACCAAGATATGTTCCAATAGTTACAATTAAGAAAAAATTGCTTACCAAAGGCAAGTTTTCCATTCAGACTGGAAGCACTCATTGGTTTACATATGATCTCAAGGAAAAAAGATGGACAACATTCCAAATACAAGAAAGCTCTGAATTGTTACACTTTGTGCCTACTCTACTTCCAATTCAATCTACTAAGCACTTAATAAAATTGGAATTGAACATTACTTTCCCCACTGTTTGTTTGGATCTCCTGAATATGTCATCATTCACCAACATCAAGCTCACTTGGTAGAGCATGCCGGCATGTCATAGACTTTCTTAATGTTTTTAAAGCAAGGGACATTTTAATTCAAAGATTTCTTAGTTACAGTACTTGAATTAGCCCTGATGGTTTTTATGCTGTTTGAGCAGAGGCAAGATGACTTAAAGTCATAATTATGATTCAAGAAGAGAAATAAAATCATCCGGATTTAAAAATCTATCCTGGTTGTAAAATCAACTACTGATGCAAAATAATCCATGTGATTATAGCGCGTTTCTTACAGTTATTCGAAGAACCTAAAGATTTCCATTAAAGAAAATCAGTTAAGCTAACAAATTTTATCTTCTAATCCGCTATAAGGAAAAACAAAAACCGCAAGAATTAAGAGGAATGAAGAAAAAGAAAAGCAATATGAAATACAAATCTGTATCATGGGTATCCCATCTGCATAGAAAATGCCACATTTATCAGGATTCTATCGACCTCTGGTCTTCTTGAGATCAGCTGGGCTCCTTCAGAATACACAATCGTCAAAACAATAGAAGCTATGATAAAGATTCGAGTTTCAAAAAAGCATTTAATTTATGAATATTAAAGAATTTTTTAAATTTTGAATTGGGTATTTTGATATATAATCATAATATTCTTAGTTTTAGATTAGATTTTTTTTTCATATAGTTTGGGCAAAAATTTATTAAACAAGTATGAAGATTACAAAGCAACAATGTTCAATAGCCCAATAAAGAACAATGAATTATCCATTCCTATCCTTCCCAACTAATTGCTCTAACATATGAGATACATCCAAGGGCCAATGTTCCCTTTCTATAATATTCCAACCCTACATTCCATCAAATGCCCATTTTGCCAAGAAATTCGTTACTCCATTCCATTCTCTAGGAATATGACAAAAAGTAATAGATTGTAAAGAATTACTCAAACTTAGAATCTATCAAATAACCACATATAAATGCCAATTAGCATTATCCAAGTGTTTCCCATTCAAAATATTCACTGCCACTTGTGAATCAAATTCACAAATAATCATTTTCCAACCAATAACACAAACTCTCTCCATTGCATACAAGATAGTGAGGACCTCCATGAAGTTATTTGTATGAAACCCTTTATAAATAGAAAAGAATTTATCTGAACAAAACTAGAACTATCTTTGTTAATACAACCTTTACCTAGATGACCAGGATTCTCTAGAAGAGCCATCGGTATTTACCTTTGGATCTTCTTGAGGAGGTGAAATCCATCGGCCCACTCGGTCAATTTTTCACTTAGACTGTCTACACCGATTCTCTTTAACCTGCTTACATTTTATACTAGTAGAACTACCAATTTCTTGATCTATAAAACTCAACCATTGAATTATGGCCACCTCGCTAGGATCTAGTGCTTTATAAAGATCATACTTATCCAACATTGTGTCCTAAAGAGTATTAACATTTTTTCACCATAATTGTTGAATATCCAATTTTCCATCTTGAAAGATCCTACGAATTCATTCTCACCAAAGATGCCATATAATGAAAGAAAGCCCATTAATTCAAGCAACCTAAAGAAAAGAGTTCTTAACTAGAGGTTGATCTAATCTATCCCAAAACTCATCTAATGAGAATGCATCTAGATAGGCTTGATTCCAAACTGCCCACTAGAGATATCAAATCTTTCTAGAGAAATAACACTGAAAGAAAAAATGAGAAGTACATTCATCACTATTGAGATAGAGCACACAAGTTGAAGGTCCTTAGAAGCCACACTTTCACAAATTATCCCAAGAAAGACATCTATTTTGAAAAACCAAACACAAGAAAAAATGGAACTTAGACCAACAAATTTGTCTCACACTTGTTTCCACCATGGAACTCCTCTTCCAAACATCTACCTATCAAGATCCAAGTACCCCAAAGCCACCAAGTACATATCAGTCAAATCCTTACCCCATGCTAGGATATTTGTCTATAAAATATAAGTACAGTCCCTACTACAAAGAATCTGAGTTGATTCTTGTCAAGTTCCCTCTATCTCTCTAGGTGGCCATTCCTAGGGGTCTTTCCATCTACAAATATTTGTTTATCCCAAATACTACATAGTCTTATAATCAGCTACCATATGCCATCTAGATGCAATATAACTATCACAAAGAGACTATAAGTGCATATACATTGAAAGAAGTGGAGGGTGGCCATCCTAGGAATCAAGACAAAATAGAGCTTTTGAGCCCTTATTAAAGATTTAAAAACCCTTATTTAATTAACTTTTCCCAGTCTTCAAAGTATGCCAAATCTTAGATCCCTTCCCCTCAGGGTGACATTGAGGATTATCTAATCTGTCAATTCCTATTATATACTTATTACTAAGAATTCTAGCCCAAACCTAATCTTGACTAGTGTACCATTGCCAAAATAATTTAGTAGCTAGAACTTGCCCATTTGGATCCATTGAATAAACACTAAGCCTCCTTTTTGTGGCCTACAAATTGTCTTCCACAACTAAACTCCACTTAAAAGTAAGAAATATGCCACCCTAGATGAACTGGCAAGAAAGAGCATCAAATTACTTAATAAAACATGAAGGAGTCAAACTGAACAAAACACTTGTAAATAGGGAGAGATTGGATTATTGACCTTAGAAGAGTCACCCTTCCAGTAATGGAGAGCCATTGATGAGTTTAGTGATCTACGTAACTTATCCAATAGCTCTTGCTAGCACTCTCTAAGTTGCCTACCCTTGCAACTAAACAAATACCAAGATAAAGTAAACAAAGAGAACCAATTTGAAATAAAAATATTGGCAATCCATATCTGAATAGGCTCAAGAGTATTAAAAGATATATGGAATATTTCTACTCATTGAGATTTTATCTTGATGTATCTAAATAAATATCCAAAGTTTGTCTAAAATTATCTGCTTCTTGAATTCAGGTTATATCCATCAAAGCAGTATCATCTGCAAACTACAAGTGGGAATGATTTGGCAATCCATTATCCCAATTCCAACCCTAAATAAAGCCTTGGGAGACCCAAGACTTAATGAATCTTCTAATGCCTTTAGCTATGATAATAAATAGATAGAGAGATAAAGTATCTCCTTCATAGAGACCCCAAGAAAATCCAAATAACTCTGAAGGCTTATTATTGATAATGACCAAGAAAGAGGTAGAAGTGACACAACTCTTAATCCAGTTCACCCATTCATTACTACATATATTTCTCATTTTAATATTTACACAAAAATATATCAAGGTTATTAATATCAAAATATGATTGTCATACATTATGTCAAAAGTTTCAAATTGCATATATTTAGAGTTTTGTATTTAGAGACATCATCCTAACATAATTTCAAGTAGATATGATAATCATGTAAAAAACAATGCCACTTTAATTGTTATGCATCAATTATAATTTAATCTCAACTAGTATTAGGCATAAGAATTAACAAATCAACATCTATCAATTCTCATCTTATGTCTAGATTTTGATGTTTATTGTCAAAGAAACATAAAAAAGTTAAATTATTAATATATGTTCCATCACACTTTATTAACATTTGAATAATCTTACATTAGATTCAATTTGTATTTGACATCAAGTAATTAGCATTCATTGCCCCATTTTCTTTGAATGGAGAAAAAATGCAATGGCTCTCTTTAGCATAATAATATTTTTAGACACAAATATGAATCTAAGTGACCAATTTATACATATATTAAAGGTCAAATTATACATTTGACTAAATCACATGATGGGTGTCTATTAGCCATCCTACTATATTTGCAACTAACCAAGGCTAAACACTTTACTTGTCCATATGTATTGACATAGCACTCCATAATCATCACTCAAGGCATGCTCAAGTCCATCACCCTCTAGTTACTTGCACAAGTTTTAAACAAACATATATAGTCACTTCAATTATAAACCAAAATATTCTATGTTCTCATAAACAAATGTTAGGTTGGTACATTGTTGGGGCTTATTTATCATGCATGTCACCCTACTAGTAATTGAATGCATAATATAATTTATTTTGCATGCATGTGTAAATAATACATACCTTGAATTGAAGTTATCATCTAATCCTATCTTGAATAGTCTAAATTACATAATACACTTTGAATGCACCTTCTAGGTCCAGTTTATTTCTACTTGTGTAATATCTCTTATAATGTTACCTGTACATATATATATATCCCAATTTATCTTTGGTGAATGTCTACAATTAGTTTAAAATTAATAACAAATATTTATTTCTTCCAATATTCATTTGATGTAAATTGGGTGTTCTATAGTGCATTGGATAACTCTAGGATAACCAATGTTCACATGGACAACTCCACTGACGATTCATGAATAATTATAGTGAAGAAGTAGAAATTTGGACAATCTCTAAAATATGCTCAATCATATCAACTAGTATAAGTTATAGGGATTCTGTTGATAATTGAATCTCTTCCAAACACTTATGAAGCTATGCTGTATTGGGGGTCATATGCCTAATCTAAAGGAACAACTTTGGGCAAATATTTTAGAGTACACAAATGTATATGATAGGATAACTAGTAATGTGTGAAAAAGTGCTTAGAATGGCATGGTTATATATTATCAATTCTTTTATCATAAACGTTACCTACCACAATTTATTTATGAAGGTAAAATAAATTGGTACAGAAAGGCGCTATGAGTGAGCTTATAGTCAATATGACCATGCAATGGATCCTTTAACAAAAGAATTATGCACAATAACCATGTCTTGATCAAATACGCTGCATAGCTTTATGAACTTATGAGTTTCAAATCTAATTATGGCATGAAAACATTTATTAAATGTTTCTTTTACCCAAAATTATCATTTGTCTTAAAATCTCTTAGCACACTTCCACCTCGATTGATACTTTCTTGAAAGCCTATATTTTGCATCATATGTGGAAATAAGAAAATTATTATGATATCTTAGAAATTGTTAAAATAGAATAACCTTCCACTCAAACATGCATATAAGAATATAGGAATACAAATAAATAGCAATAGAGTAGAATTAGATTACCATTATTGACATAGTGTGATGTTTAAGTTCTGTGCGTTGTCATGGATGGAGTCATTTTGTTTGAGGTACCTAAGAAATTCACTCCCTAGGCTAATTAGTAATGTGTGAAAAAAATGCATAGAATTACATGGTTCTATATTATCGATATTTTTGTCATAAACATATTTTACCATAATTTCCATATGAAGATACAACAAACTAGCACACAATAAAGCTATGAGTGAGCTTGAAGTCAGTATACAAATTGTCCACAATGATCACGTCTTGATCAAATACAATGCATATTTCTATAAACTTGGTGAATATTTTTTATCTAATTATGGCCTTAAAGCATTAATTAAATATTTCATTTACCCAAAATTATCCTTTACCTTAAAATATCTCAACACACATCCTCCTCAATCGATACTTTCTTGAAAGCCTAGATTTTGCATCTATAGTATCTTAAATTGTCATCATTCCAATTTACACCTCATGTTTGTGCCCCTACTTTAGCATGTCCTGTCCTCATCACCTTTCTTAATCCATTTGTGCATATTCTCTAGCTTTGAGGCCATGGACAACCTTTTGTGGGTCCTCCCATGGAATACCCAGCTCTTTTGACATTGTTTTCGTCTTGATTATGGTGGGACCAAGGCATGTAATGCCTTAATCTAGACCATTGTGCTAAAAAATGCCATGGTCCCACTCAATCAAACCCCAATCTGAAATGGGGTTGACATTTTATCTCATTCATAATATTTGATCTTTGGGTGTCCACATGATCATTGATGGTCAACCTAATCAGTAATTTACCTAGAAGACCCTATATAATGAAAATTTATTAAACTATTTTCATCCTAAGAAATCCAAGTCTCCATCCCTGATATTCATGCATCTATGAAATATTCATCATCAAGCATTTTCAAATATCTTCAAGGCAACATATTCATCATTCAACCATTGTGGAGAAAAAGGTCATGCCAATTCTTATGCAAGCATGTGTGTGTGTGATTAGCGTTTTGTGTTTTTCATGCCATTTCATACAATACATGTAATTACATTCAAAGAAAAAATCATCCTCATCATTCAAGGTTAATTCCTAAACTAGGGTTTGACTTAGGCAAACCACTATTCTTAACAATTTCCCCCGTCTTTCTATATGCAAGAAACATGTGTAGAGCTATGTTTAAGAGGATCAACATAATTCTTAGAGACTAATAGGTTCAAATTTTGACCATGAGGAATTCAGAGGACCCTGGCGAATTGATACTACCTAGTCTCAAAAAATCAAGCCTAACTTTTGGGAACAGATTCATGAAATCTTATTTTGCTCAAATCAAGGTTGGTGTCTTTTTACAACTATTTTAGCTCAATGGTGTCTTTCTTCATCTCCAACCATATCTCTTACACAATAAAACTTGATACCAAAAAAAAATGCCCAATCTCATAAGGATTTAGGGCCAAATGGCTCTTACCATGTAGAAAATCTTAAATTCTCAAAAAGGGGCAAAGACTAAGCTTTAATAACATGTAGAAAATTTGAAATTCTCATAAAGGGGTAGAGACTAAGATTTGATGCAAATCCCTAAATATAAGAAACAAATAAACCTCTGAGATTGTAACTTGGATTTGCCAATCACTGTCAACACATAGCAGAAGCAAAATAAAACTTAAAGACAAATTGGAGACATTCAATATTCTTTCTTGCTTTCTATTAAGTTTAAATTGAAAATTTTATAAATAAACAAACTACAAATTGATTAAGTTAAGTGATTACAATACTTGTAACATTCTGGAGCTGCTCCCAATCATATGTTTGGAGCTTCTTAGTGATGGTATGATAAAAGAATAAGTATCTGGTAGAATACTGAGGGAGGGGGATGAATCAGTATATTGAAAAAATGATACAAAGTTCCCAAGCTCAAACTCAGTCAAACAAAGTAAACATATCTTAGTCAAAATCAATATTCTTAGGAATACTTGACATTAATCAGTTTAACTATTATGACAAATTTTAACAGTAAACACCTTCAATCTTGTAAACATCAACAATGCTTAATCTTAACTCAACATATTCATCTCTCAATGCTTCTACCTAACATGCCTTATCAGAAGTTAACCAAATCAACAAATAAGATCACAGCCACAAAAGCATTCACCACTTGACACAAATGTTTATACGTGGAAAACCCAAATAGGTAAAAATCACAGCGAGATGGGACTCACAAGGATAGCTATCTGAACTCTTTCGAAGTTTGCCCTGTTAGGAGCCAAAGCCTGTTAGAGCTTTACAATAAGTCATGTTAAGAACTAATTCTGGTTAGGAATCACCCGGTTAAGGGATTTACAAATATGCCTTGTTAGAAGCACAATACTCTGTTAGGAGTAACCTCGCTGGAGGATTTAAGAATCCAAGCTAATGGACCACCTTGTTAGAGGATTTAATGAGTAACTAAGCTTGTTAGAGCTTACCCGGTTAAGGGATTTTACTTCTATTGTAATTGTTAGAAAACAATAGGTTTTCTTGATATGTCTGAGTAGCACTACATTTGCTTGATCAGGTCCTTCTAAGCTTCAATCTTCCTTCACTCAAAGTGCAGATCCATTCACTGGTTGGGCAACCACACACTTAACAGATTTTCTACCAATCTTGCCAACAACCTTTACAAACAACTTCATCGACCTTAAATACAAATCAATTAGGTCGGTAACACAACAAAAACCTAATTCTCATCATTGAGATTACAAACAAGTCAGTTCAATCTTGACCATTAGAAATCATGACAATCTCTTCACATTCTTCAAGATAATTCCAACTGCTCCATGATCACCGCTCCATTAGACTTTGTAAGTCATCACACGTTGTGTATTAAATGCAATCCACTTTGCTCCTTCCCTAGACAATAAGAAAGCGCGCCAAACCAATTTGAATTTATCCCCATACAATGATCACATGTGTCTCCGTCATTACCACTCATCAGATAATAAACCAACAAACTTGATCAGTTAGGGTTTAACAGCTGATAGGGTTTACCGATTACATTACAAAGATAGGTTTGACCCTTTACACTGGTTCACTGGTTCAACTCATAAACTTTACATACCGGTTACAACATCTTCTACAACTCTCTTCTTATTGGTTACTAGCCAATATGAGCAATAACATGAATACCATTTACCGGTCCAATTGACATCAATGACAACATATCATTAATGCAATCTCTATGCAAAATGCCAATAAACTCAAAATACCAACAATCTCCCCCTTTGGCATTGATGGCAATACAAATATCAATGCCTTTGATTGTTGTTGAGATTGGTGGATAGGAATCCTAGTTTACATTACCAAGTATTCACCTTATCAGACACATAATTCTTCTCCTAAATCACATAATTCTTCTCCCCCTTTGACAGCAATGCCAAAGTGAAAGTAAAACATGTAATTCTGCTCTCACTATGCATCAACATCATTTTGCAACTTGATGCTCCCCCTATGGAATACATCCACTCCTTCATCAATCAATATAATATTCTACAAGTAATTTAGGGACTGATGTAATCAGCATCATGTTCAACTAACTTCATGAAGAGGGACAACCCCCAATTGACTTCTAAGATACTCAAAAGTGGTCTTAGGCAAAGGTTTGGTAAAGATATCTGCAAGCTGCTCCTTGGTAGAAACATGCTCCAAGATAACATCTTTACTTTGAACTTTTTCCCTCAAGAAGTGATATTTCAATTCAATGTGCTTAGTCCTTGTGTGCAAAACAGGATTTTTAGATATGTTTATTGCACTTGTATTATCACACAAAATCTTAATAGGTTCTGATATTTTCATCTTCAAACCTTCCAAAATGTGCCTCATCCACATATCTTGTGTGCAATTCATATAAGCTGCTACATATTCATCTTTAGCAGTAGATTGTGAAGTGCAACTCTGCTTTTTACTACTCCATGAGACTAGCCTTCCTCCTAGAAAGAATACTCCACTGGTAGTACTCTTCTGATCATCATTATTTCCTGCCCAATTAGCATTTGTGTATGCCTGCAAGTCAAAATCTCCACCATATGGATACCATAATCTATAGTCAGTTGTACCTTTCAGATATCTAAAGATTCTCTTAGTTGCCATCAAATGTGCCTCATTTGGATTCTTCTGAAATCTAGCCACAATACCAAGTACATGGGAAATATCCAGTCGATTGTGAACAACATAGTGTAGTTTGCCAATCATTGACCTGAATTCCTTTTCATCTACAAAATTAGATCCATCTTCCTTGGACAATTTACAACTTGTTACCATTGGGGTTCCAACTGGTTTACAATCACTCATACTAAAAGCCTTCAAAACCTCTTTCACATACTTGGATTGAGTAATGAAAATACCATTCTTCATCTGCAGTATCTATAAGCCTATGAAAAAAATTATTTCCCCTACTAATGACATCTCAAATTCATTCTTCATTTCATCTGCAAAACAATTACTCATGTCATCATTTCCTCCAAATATAATGTCATCTACAAATACTTCACTGATTAGTATATCATCTCCTTCAGACTTGAGATAAATGTTGTTGTAATCACTGGTTCTAGCAAAGCCTATCTTCATCAGATGAGTATGAAGTCGTTCATACCATGCTCTAGGTGCCTGCTTTAATCCATACAAAGCTTTATGCAGTTTGCATACCATGTCTTCCTTATTTGTCAATGCATAACCATCAGGCTTCTCTATATAAACCTCTTCTTCCAGTATCCCATTCAAGAATGCAGACTGGACATCCATCTGCTATACTTTGAAATTATTATGAGCTGCAAATGCAAGTAGTGTTCTGACACCTTCCAGTCTTCCTACTAATGCAAAATTTTCTCCATAGTCTTCTCCTTCTTCTTGTGCATAACCTTTGCATGCTAATCTTGCCTTATTGTGAACTACAACATCATCTTCATTTAACTTTTTTCTGAATCCCCATTTAGTACCTATAACATTCTTGTTTACCGGTCAGAGTACCAGGGTCCAAGTGTTGTTCTTCTCAATTTGTTCCAAGTCCTCCTCCATAGCTTTCACCCAATGATCAACACCAAATGCCTCCTTAGCATTGGGTTCAAAGGTGGATATCATTAAAGAGTTCTCTCTTATTCTCCTTCTAGTTAGTACTCCAGCATCCTTATCCCCAATTATCTATCCAGAACTATGATTCAGTCTCACATACCTAGGAATAACATGATCATTCTCTTCAAGTTCAACTTCTTCATTATCATCTTCCTCTAAATTTATTTGTTCCAGTTGAACAAGTACATTGGAATTCACTTTACTGGTTTCTGATTTAACAGTTTCAGGTTCTAAAAGTAAAATGCAAGGATCTTCATCCTTTTTCTCAGAACTGGTTCCTTTTGAAATTTCAGGACATTCATCTACATGAACATCAGCACTCTCAATAATTTTTTGTGTCCAGTTGGTGAAGCATTTATAGGCCTTACTCTTGGTGGAATAGCCAAGAAATATGCCTTCATCACTCTTTGCTTCAAACTTGCTTATATAGTCACCTCTTTTAATAAAACATTTGCTACCAAATATTTTAAAATAGATAACATTAGGTGATCTCCCATAGTAGTACTCATATGGGGTCTTGTCCTTACCACTTTTTACCAGAACTCGGTTCATTGTGTAGATAGTTGTAATTACAGCTTCTTTCCAAAAAAATTTTGATACACCTCCTTGTATCAACATAGTTCTAGCAGCTTCAACCACTGACCGGTTGTTTCTCTCTGCTATACCATTATGTTGTGGTGTCCTTGGTGCAGAAAGTTGTCGATTGATACAATTATCATCACAATATTTAGTGAACTCTACAGAAGTGAATTCACCGCCTTGATCTATTCTTAGACATTTTATCTTTTTGCCACTCTCTTTCTCAACTAAGGCTCTGAATGCCTTGAATTTGCCAAAAGCTTCATTCTTATCCTTCAAGAATGTGACCCACATCATCCTTGAACAATAATCAATGAAGATCATGAAGTATATGTCACCTTGAATGCTTCTTGTTCTTATTGGTCCACATAGGTCTGTATGAACCAAATCTAACAAGTTCTCTGCTAAGAAGGACTTGCTCTTAAAAGTTGAAGAAGTCATCTTTCCTAGTTGACATTATTTACAAAGAGGATTAACCGGTTTGTCTAGATGAGGCAGACCTCTTACTGTCTTAGACTTGCTTACTTTAATAATATTGTCAAAATTTATATGACAAAATCTCCTATGCCAAAGCCAACTATCATCTATTTTTGCAATCAAACAGTTGCTAACTTTAGGATTGAGATGAAATAAATTACCTCTGGTCTGTTTCCCAGTTGCAATCAATTCACTTTTGTTGTCAAAGATTTTGCATATACCATTTCTAAACCCCAGTGGGTAACCTTTGTCATTAAGTTGTGCCACACTTAACAGATTGTGCTTTAGGCCTTCAACCCAATAGACATCATTAGCACTGCTCTTCCCATTAAGAGAAATAACTCCCTTACCTTTTACCATACAGGGTGAGTCATTGCCAAATATGACAACACCACCATCAAATTCCTTCAGGGAAAGAAATTTTCTCTGATCACCGGTCATGTGATCTGAACAACCACTATCAATGATCCAATCATCAGAGTTATCCATTCTGGATACTAGTGCCTTTCGGTATGATACTTCTTCCTTAATTGCTACAAACATAATATCTTTACTATCATCATCATCAGATTCATCATCAGTAATACCACTATCAATAGCTACAAGACAATCTCTCTTTCCTTTACCCTTGTACTTCTTAAATTTGTCTCATTTTTACCATTAGGGCAGTTTGCTGCTATATGACCAATCTTGTTGCATGCAAAACATTTTAAAGGTAGCTTACCTCTATATTTACCAGTGCCTCTAGGCAGTCGTTTTATCAACAACGCTTCAAGTTCCACTAAGTTGTCTTCATCATCAGCATCTCTGTTGGATCTAGATTCATAGCTATTGTCAGTATCTCTACTTCTTCTCACAGATGGGTTAGAGACAGAAGCTCTAAATGTAGATTCTGATTTTTGTACACTACCATCATAGACATTTAGTTCAAAAGCAGTAAGTTTGCCAATAATAGAGTCAAGAGTTACCTTTGTCTTGTCAATAGATTTTATCTCCTGAATAGCTATAACTCAGATAGAATAGACCGGTAGTAGGGTTCTCAGTATCTTACCGATTACCTGTGGCATCTTCCACTTTCCCTCCTGCACTCTTTATCTCTCCAACTATCTCTTTGATCCTTTGACCATACTACTGGATGTTCTCACCTTCAGACATTCTCATGTCGTCAAACTTGCCTCTTAAACTCTCTTCTTTAACAATCTTGACATGCTCATCACCGCTATAGATATCTTCAAGTTTCTTCCATACTTCATATGCAGTTTCAAGACCATGAACATCTACATATTCAACATCAAACAGGGAACTAATAATAGCTTCTAATGCCTGGTGATTTTCTTGTTGTTCTTTCTTCTGATCATCAGTTAGGGGTCCAGTAGGTGTAGTATACTTATGTTCTACATGATCCCAATACTGACTACCAAGACTCTTAATGTAAATCTTCATTCTGTCACTCCATGTTCTATAGTTATCTTTTTTAAACTTCGGACCTTCTTTCTTCATCATGATCTACGAGATCTTTTCCTCAAGTTGTTAGGCTTTTAGATTAAGAGGACCTGGATAGCTTTGATACCAATTGATGGTATGATGAAAGAATAAGTATTCAGTAGAATACTAAGAGGGGGGGTGAATCAGTATATTAAAAAACTGATAGAAAGTTCCCAAGCTCAAACTCAGTCAAACAAAGTAAACATATCTCAGTCAAAATCAATATTCTTAAGAATACTTGACATTAACCGATTTAACTGTTATGACAACTTTTATCAATAAAAACCTTTAATCTTGTAAACATCAACAATGCTTAATCTTAACTCAACATATTCATCTCTCAATGCTTCTACTTAACATGCGTTATTAGAAGTTAACCAAATCAACAAATAAAATCACAGCCCCACAAAAGCATTCACCACTTGACATAAATGTTTATATGTGGAAAACCCAAATAGGTAAAAACCATGGTGAGATGGGACTCACAAGGATAGCTATCTGAACTCTTTCGAAGTTCCCCCTGTTAGGAGCCAAATCCTGTTAGATCTTTACAATAAGTCATGTTAAAAACTAATTCCAGTTAGGAATCACCCGGTTAAGGGATATACAAATATGCCTTGTTAGAAGCACAATACCCTATTAGGAGCAACCTCGCTGGAGGATTTAAGAATCCAAGGTAACGGACCACCTTGTTAGAGGTTACCCAGTTAAGGGATTTTACTTCTATTGTAATTGGTAGAAAACAACAGGTTTTCTTGATCTGTCTGAGTAGCACTACATTTGCTTGATCAGACCCTTCTAAGCTTCAATATGCCTTCACTCAAAGTGTAGATCCATTCACTGGTTGGGCAACCACACACTCAACAGGTTTTCTACCAATCTTGTCAACAACCTTTACAAACAACTTCATCGATCTTAAATACAAATCAATTAGGTTGGTAACACAACAAAAACCTGAGCCAATATAATCATTAAGGAAGTGACTAATCATGAAGAGAAGGAAAAAGACTTTTAATTGAAAAATAAGAAAAAGGTTGATGAGGATGGCATCATGCATGCGGGGAAATGCTAGTTGTCAAGCTAGGGCACTGATGCCCTAGCTCATGGGTGGAAGTGCTTGTAGGTGCATCGGGGGAGGGTAGTGGAGGATTGTGTAGGGCAGGGAGTGCCCGAGGGTGTGGGGGGTGGAGCAGTGGTTTGCGGGAGGGGTGTTTTCTATGCGCGGTTGGGATTCAAGTTTTTCTGCAGGCCAAGGGTTTCATGTGGGGCAGGGGGCTACGGTTGGCTCTACCTCTCAGTGGTGGTTGGGAGGGGTGGGGCCTTGGGTGTCATGCCTTCTAGCATGCCCCTTTGGGGTGTGAGTTCCCTTTTTTTTTTTGAGATCCAATGTCAAGTATTGGTGGTGAGGCCTCGAAGGCACCGCCCGCCATGGATTTTTGTGTTGTGGTAGGCTCAAAATCCCCATCCCTTAGTATGAATACTTTTAACAAAAATTATTTTTCCTCAGAATCGAGGTCTGGTAGTGCTGGTAGCTCTCGCATTATGAAGATTAATGGTTGTCTGGAGAGATGCAATGAGAAACCGAGGGTGGTTATTCCTCTTGAGATGATAGCTGAAGATGTTGAATACTTTTCAAAACACTCGCTATATTGCAAGTTTTGGGGATTGAGGGTTTCTTTGCAGTTTTTGGAAAACTAGGCACAAAGGACCTAGGTACCAGAAGGGGAAATGGAGATTATGTTGCTAGCAAACAACTACTTCATGGTTACTTTCAACTACATGGAGGATTGTAGTAGGTTTTTTAAAGGAGGCCCATAGTTTTACAACCAGCTGGGGTTGTTCATCAAACCTTGGCATGCGGGGTTTAACCCTTCGGAGGAGCTCCTGAATAGGGTTCCAGTGTGGGTTCGTTATGTTGGCATTCTACACTCTTATGAGAATAGGTGATGTTGTCATTGATGGAAACCATCTGGCAACCTTCTGGCATTCATCTGGTAAGCCATCGGCTGTTACCAACACTGACATAGACATCTACATACACCGATAGGCACTTCACCGACATCGGCAACAATGCATACCAGCACCCTAGCCGACAGGGAATAAACTTTTATTTATTGTATTTAAATGTAATTATCTTTTGTAAAGATGACATGGCATATTGTAATAGACTCACATATATGTATGAGATCTTATAGGTCATTTAGTATGCATAGAGAGAATATATGTATAATATTTTTGTATAAGGAGATATAGTTGACAGCGAAGGTTTTGGTTATAGAATGAGCTTCGGTACTGAACCTGGCATAGTTGATATTGATTTGAAGAAGTACATTGTATTAGATTTCATAATCCACTTCTGTAGTCAGTGTGACTCTTATTGAGCAGTGAGCTCTAGGCAATTGGCCTCCCTGCATGTGCAGGCCCCTCATTGTAAGTAATATTTATTCATTGGCCAATGAGTGAATATTGTGGGTCACAAATCCCACTGAGGTTTTTCCCACACTGGGTTTCCTTGTTAAATATCTTGTGTTATGGTGTGTTCTCTATGTTGTCTCTGTTATTCTTATTTGCTGCATTAATTCTTATTTACCGGTACACTGTTTTGGGATGCAAAGTTCTTAATAAGTCTAAATATTCTACTAACTGATTAGATACTGATTCAACCCCCCCCCTCAGTATCTTTGGGACTATCATTAATCCTAACACGTTTACCACATTTTCCAGTGGAATGTTGTCAGGAGGATGTACTACGGATGCTTGTTGCACTACTTGTGAAGCTAGTGGGATCTTCAATGCAAAGCCTGGGGAGAAAGGTAATGACCTTTGCGCGTATCTGTGTTGAAATTGATTTTAGTAAACCTTTGCCAGATGTTATAGATATGTCTATGGGCTCTTATTCTTGGGTTCAACAGTTAGATTATGAGACTTCACCATTTTGGTGTCGTCTGTGTCATGAGTATGGTCATTTACAACGCAAGTGCCCTAGATATAAACTGGTGGTGCACCAACCTCAGCAACTGACCCATAGCCTAGATGGGGCTGATAAAGGAAAAGGTGTTATGTCAGTTGAGGTAGTGGGTGTTGATCATTTTGTCTTAGTTAAGACAAAGAACAGGAATCAAGGACAAAAGAGGTCCTTACAGGAGAGACAGGAGGAGGATACCTTTAATAGATTTGAGGCCTTGGATGACCTTAGCCATCAAGAAGTGAATCTAGGGTTAACCCCTTTAGATCAAGGTGCATCAGGGGGGGTTCTGGAAAGAGTAATTGAGGACTTTGCCCAAGCTCTGCATGTGGTTGGAAGCTAGCAAATGGAGATGGATCAACCAGTAAGGGTCCAGCTGGGACTCACTCCTAGTTCAGAGGTGAATTTGGTTGGGGGGGAGGGTTCTTCGATACCTCTAAAATTGGAATCGGTTCAAGTTAAAAGTAATAATTCCTCTGTTCACCTGGATCTGCATCAGAAAGATATTAAGAAAAGTGCTTCGAAGAAGAACTCAAAGGTTGGCAGAAAGAAGGATTTGGACAAGATCAAATTGATGGGGGAGAATTTGGTTGAGTAAGGGTTAGTAAAGTCTCTGGATTCTCACTTTTCCAATCCTCCAAAATGATTGTGCTTTCATGGAATGTGAGGGGCTTGAACAGTGGCCCTAGACAAAAAGTTGTTTGGGAATTGATTAGGAATCATTCACCTGATGTCATGTTCTTGCAAGAAACTAAACTTTCAGTGGAGAGTATGATGGGTATGGTGTCAAAGCTTTGGGGGCAAGGTGAGTGTCAGTGTATTGGGGTAGCTGGTTCCTCTGGAGGGGTGGCCTATCTTTGGAACCCTTTAAGAATTCACCTTATCTGGTGGGTTGCCTCCAAATCTTCGTTATCTAGGGTTGTCTCTAGTCTTGAGACTGGGGATTATATCGTGTTTACTAACATCTATGCCCCCACTGATCTTCAAGGTAAGTAGAACTTATGGTCTCATATTTCTTGTATGCAAAGGCTGGTCCCTTTTCATCCTTGGATTATGGTGAGAGATTTCAATGCCATCATTGAGTTGAGTGAGAAGAAGGGGGTGTTATGCGATTGGAACCTTCTTCTTTCCTTTTTTGGGATAGTATATCATCGTTGCATCTTGTTGACATTAAGCCTAGTAATGGTTTGTTCACTTGGAACAATAGGGGGGTGGGGGAGTATTGGATTGCAGAGAGGTTGGATCGATTTCTGGTTTCTAGTTTTTGGGTTGGTGGGGTGGTCCACAAGTTTTGAGATTCTTGACTAGAGAGGGTCAGACCACTAACCCATCAAGCTAGTTTCTTCTTCTACTCGGGTCACTCGCTCTCCTTCATTCAAATTCCAACTTATGTGGCTCTGGAATCCTGCTTTGTAGGCTCTTGTAGCGGAGTAATGGAGGAAGGGGAGGCTGGCCTTTAGCACTTCTATGTACACTTTTGCCAAGCAGATGCAATTTGTTAAGTTTCAGCTTAAACAGTGGAACCGTCAGGGTTTCGGGAACATTTTTCATGCTAAGAAAGATGCTCAAATAGTGTTGAATGGCATCACTAGTGAAATCAGAGAGAATGGTTTGTTTGAAGCCTTGCTTAGGGAGGAGGATAGGGCTACAAGGCTTTAGAGGAATGGGAGCTTAGGGAAGAAATATACTGGAAATAGAGAGCTCGTATTGATTGGCTTCAAGTGGGGGATAAGAACACTGCTTTCTTCTTCAACTCAGTGAAAGCAAGAAGACATGGAAATTCCATTCTTTTTCTAGTCAATGATAGAGGTGAGCAGTTTTTATCCTTGCAGAAGATCTCTAGGGAGTCTTTACAGTATTTGCGGTCCCTCTTCAGTGAGGATTCTCAGGGGGAATCGATGGAGGAGAATCAGGTTCTCACTTGCATTTCTTCTCTTATTACTGGGGAGATGAATGAGCAGCTTATGGGTCCTATTTTGCTGGAAGAACTCAAGGGGATTGTTTTTCATATGAGGAAGGGAAAAGCTCCTAGACTAGATGGGTTCCCGGTTGAATTCTTTCAAGATTTCCTGGGATATTATCAAACTGGACTTACTAGAAGTAGTCCAGGAGTCCCAAAGGAATAAGCAAATGCTTCGGGCTTTCAATGCGACTTTCATTGTTCTAATCCCCAAGTGTGACGGGGTCAACCGGTTAGGTCAGTTCTTCCCTATCTTTCTACAATGTAATTTATAAGATCATCTCTTAGCTGATAGCGGATAGGTTGAAGAAGTGTCTGGGGGATGTTATCTCTGAGGAGTAGAGTGGGTATGTGGAAGGGCACCAAATATTAGATGATGTGGTCATTTCTACAGAGACCATTCATTCTATGGCAACCTCCAAGGAAAAAACTATGTTTATCAAGCTAGATATGGCTAAGGCTTACGATAGAGTTCATTGGTCCTTCCTCCAGAAGATCCTCATGGCTTTTGGCTTTGCTGATGAATGGATCCAATGGGTTATGAGTTGTGTTACGTTTACCTCTTTCTTTGTGCTAATCAATGGAGATCATACTGAGTTGTTTGGTGCTTCTAGGGGTCTTCACCAGGGGGACCCCCTTTCCCCTTACTTATTCATTCTTCTGGTTGAGGGTCTGTGGAGGTTGATTAAGCATAATGTGGATCTTGTTATTATTCAGGGTTGGAGTTGGGGTAATGACTTGCAGCTGTAGTCACATTTGCAGTTTGTTGATGACATGACCCTGATGGGACTTGCTCAGATCAAAGAAGCTACTAATTTGCGTAAGGTTTTGGATGTTTATCTTGCGGCCTCGGGCCAGTTGATCAATGAGGATAAATCTTCTATCCTCTTCTTCAACACTCTTGGAACTATTCAAAGGAGGATTGCTCTTATCTTGAGATTCCAAGTTGGCTCTCTGCCCTTGACTTATTTGGGTATTCCTATTTCTCCTAGTAACCCTCCTAGGGAGTCATGGCAGGGTGTCTTGGATAAATTTTGCATGAAGGTTGAACACTGGACACACAGATGGTTATCCTTTGCTGGGAGGGTTCAACTGATTCAGTCAGTGGTTCAGGCTCTTCCGATTTATGGATGTATGCTACAAGTGGCTCCTAAGTGGTTCTTGAAGGGATTGGACTCTCTGGCAAGGAAATTCTTATAGGCAGGAAATCTATCCTCATCCAAATGGAGTCTTGTCAATTGGGACTTGGTGTGTAGCCTGAAGCAGTTGAGGGGGCTTGGTTTAAGGCAGTCCATTTTTTTGGGGGAGGCTCTGGCGACTAAATTGTACTAGAGGTGGTGTGTTGAGCAGGATTGAGGTTGGGCTAGGATTTTGGCCTATAAATATATGCAGAGGATCCTGATGGAGAAAATTCCAAGATATCTGCTTGAGGAAAAAGTCTCAATGATTTGGAATACTCTCAAGAAGGGGGCTTCTCTCATTAAGGAAGGACTCTTTTGTATTTGTAGGAGGGGGGAAGAGGTACTTTTCTAGAACGTCTCTTGGGATGGATACCCCCCCATCCTTGATTAGTTTCCTAACCTTGGAAATATTTGCCAGAGGTTTTTGGAGGCAGGGTGGTCAAGGGTGAGTGACTTCAAGGTTGTTTATAGGTGTGGGTAGCTGGAGTTGGAGTGGTAGAATGCTCCTAATGAGTGGCCAATTATTGGTATGGAAGAAGAGTGTGCTGAGTTGCATGGCATTTTGGCGAGTAGACACTGTAGTTCCCTCAAGGGTAGGGATTGACTTGCTTGGTCTCTAAATCCTAAGGGCGTCTTTACTGTGGCTAGTGGATACCGAGAAGTGTTGAACCAAAGACTGGAGGGAAGAGAGGTGCATTGATGGAAACAGGTATGGAATATGTTTTCTTGGCCGAACTGTAATTGCTTCGCTTGGACTTTGGCATTGAATAGATGCCTAACTTAGGACAATATTTGCAAGTGGGGATTCTTGGGGCCTTCTATTTGTGCTTTGTGTGGTAATGGGGAGGAAGATTCCTCACACCTGTTCTTCAGATGCCCCTTCTCTTTTCTTATTTGGCATTACTGGTGGGGGTGTGGAAGCACCCTTGTGTTCACGCAGATTCTTTGGTGGAGTTTTGGAGCAATTTGGGTAGACCTCCTATCTTGTCCTCCTTCCTCCATATTGTCTAGTATATTGGGCCCATTTTCATACTGTGGCAGATCTGGCTCGAGAGGAACGGGAAGATCTTTTGTGAGGTCAGACTGTTAGTTCAGCAAGTGTGGAATAGAATCATTGTTATTATTCGGGAGACGGTGGAAGCTAAATGTGAGGTGAATTTTCCTCTAGATAGAGATGAGGTGGATATTGTGAGTAGGTTTGGCTAGCAGGAGTTGTCTCCCGCCTCAACTTGTGTTAGGATAGGTAGATGTGCTATGAAGAAGGTTCAAAGGGTGGGAAGGTGGATACCCCCTTAGGATGAGTTTATCAAGATTAAAACCGATGGCTCCTCTAGGGGTAACCTAGGCTCTGCTGGGGTTGGTGGTGTTGGGAGGAATTGTATGGGGGAGGTGGTTTTCTTCTTTTTGGTGCATAAAGGGTAGCTGTCTAATAATTTTATGGAGGGATTTGCAATTATTTATGCCTTGGAGCATGCTTGGGAGTTGGGACGAAGGAAGGTTATCTGCGAATCGGATTCACAAATTATTGTTAACTTGTTGACAGAGTAGAAGGTGAGTGGGATTCATTGGCAACTGGTAGGGATTGTTCATCAGATTCTTCAAATTAGTTCTTTCATCCACATCCCTCATCAATGGAATAGAGAAGCTGATTGTTTAGCTAAGTGAGCCTTGGAACATGGTAGTGATTGGAAAGTTGAAGGTTGGGAGCATCTCTCCTCAGATTACTATCAGGACTTGCAAAAGATTTTTGCTAAGGACATGGATAGCTATTAAGCTGGCTGATCTTAGGCTGGGTTTGTGGTTCATTTTTGGGGCATTGGGGCTCTGGTTCTCTTTGTAATTCTTGTGTTTGATTTTCAATAAAGTTTTTACCTCTTTATTCATGAAAAAAAAAACACAACAAAAACCTAATTCTCATCATTGAGATTACAAACAAGTCAGTTCAATCTTGACCGTTAGAAATCATGACAATCTCTTCACATTCTTCAAGACAATTCTAACTGCTCAATGATCATCACTCCATTAGACTTTGTAACTCATCACACGTTGTGTATTAAATACAATCCACTTTGCTCCTTCCCTAGACAATAAGCAAATGCGCCAAACCAATTTGAATTTATCCTCATACAATGATCACACGTGTCTCCATCATTACCGCTCATCAGATAATAAACCAACAAACTTGATCGGTTAGGGTTTAACAGCTGATAGGGTTTACTAGTTACATTACATAGAAAGGTTTGACCCTTTACACCGGTTCAATTCACAAACTTTACATACCAGTTACAACATCTTCTACAACTCTATTCTTACTGGTTACTAGCCAATATCAAACACAACAATATCAGTAATAACATGAATACCATTTACTGGTTCAATTGACATCAATGACAACATATCATTAATGCAATCTCTATGCAAAATACCAATAAACTCAAAATACCAACACTTAGAGCTCTCTCATTCACACGTTGCTCACTTGGAGCTACTAGTTCTTGGAGAAATCACTAAACAATGGCTAAACACGACATACATGTCACTTCTCACACTCAAAAAATTATCAAACAAGTTCCCACTCAAAATTCAAATTCAAAGCTACCCACCCAGACTAATTTCACTTGCAATCTTTGCTACACATTAGGAGCAAGGGATGGAGATCCCAAAGTCTTCTATTTACTAATGTTGATTGTTGCAGGAAAACTTATGGATAGAATTAAACCCCGACAGATAGGTGGATCAATAACAAACTCATGGGAAAAAATTGAAATTTAAAAATATAAAATTTCTAACAAATACTTTTCACAGTGATAGGAGATAAGTAATTTGTTTTCCTTCTACCACATAACTAAATCTTGAATTTCCCTACAACTTCTTTTGTCATGCCAAATCATTCCAAATTTTTGTGTAGGTCTCTTTTCTATGGATGCTATCTATTTTTTACACAAATAATGTACCATTTTATGGCTTCCAATCCAACTGCATCCAAGTGCCTTTTTAACCCTTCATATTCAATCAATATATTTAGAACTACGACTTCGCTCTATTATGAAAGATGTCTTCACATTTCAAATTTGAACCATTCCATATGTGAATGATTTTTATTTCATTAAATGAGATGGCATCTCTTCTTGGCATCTAACAAAATCCTCATCTTCTTTATGCTTTGATGAAGGTTTACGCAGTGGTTTAATGCACAAGGTATGAAGAAGGCAAAATTTGTAAATTTTGTCTTAAGCTTGCTAATTTCATGTGATTAAAAGTTTATAAAGTATTATCATTAAATCATATTTGTGCTTATCCCTATGATCATCACATTCCATGAGATTGTAATGGTGAAAAATTAGGGTTCCCACCATAGAAGGAAGAAACCACTAATTTATGACCTAGGGACCATTACATTAAAAGAGGGAGGTAAACTCAGTAGATCTAGTCACAAATCAACAAGGATGAGGACTAACAATCCTATTCAATTTACCACGTTGAAATTGGACTGTCCTCTTTTGAGTTGAATTGTAAAAATGCTAAAATTAGGGTAAATATGAGCTATAATTGATGTAAAAAATGGATGAGCGGTAATCTACAATCATCGGATTGAGCCATGAACTTGGATCTAAGGATTGGAAGAGGATTTAGATCTACTCCCAGAAGGAGTTCCTGATTTTCTAGGACCGATGTGACGGTCGCTTTGGTCCTCTGTAGTTTTCGCACTCCAATGGGGGATCAATTCGTCTCTATAAATAAAGCTTATCCTAAAGACCACGGCTCCACACTCGCTCTTTTGCACACTAGAGAAGGGAAATAGATTGGCAATAGGTGTTTACCTTAGTTCAAACCCTATTTTTGGAATTAATCATGAAATATAAATGAAATATGACCGAATTATAATAATGGAAATGTTCTCCTTTTGAGAAAGATGTTGAATAGTGACTAAAAACACAAATGATATACCTCCTTGTGAAGTTTTATTTTTCTCCACACAGAATTAGGGTTTCATGAAGTCTTCAGTAACATAGAACATGAATTTCAACTTCAATGCTTGAATCTTGACTTTATCTTTGCTCTAATGCTTGAATAAAGACTAACTGCTTGCTTGCTTTAACTTGAACGCTTGATTGCTTGATGTGAAATTGAATTTCATGTCCTTTGGATGATCAAATGAGAGGGGTAGACATCTTTTTGTACTTGTCCATTGAAAAACAATTTAATTTTGTGACATGAGATGACACAACTTGCTGGAATTCTCGATCACATTATACTACCATTAAGGGGCCCAAATTTGGGTCTTAATTGGGAGGACCAAGGAACTGGGTTCTTTGGACCTAAGGGGACTAGGGTGCCATGCCCTGGTCCTACCCGATCAGAGACCAAAATTAAGGGGCAGGATGATGTGTGCATTAAAAATGGTGATAAATATGCCTGGAATGAGTAAAAATAGGTCACATTCATTCCTCAGAGCACAAACACCAAAGTGAGGGCCCAAATATGGACAAAATTGTAAGGGAGTAGAATTTAGGATGCTACATTCAACCCCCACTTTAATGGGAGTATGAGACGAAGCATACTCTTGATAAAGTACAAAGAGTTACCTTTGAAAGGCTTTTATCAAGATTCTAAGGATGCAAGACACACCAAGCCCCCAGTGGACTTTAGGTATCTTTTGACTTCAAGATCAAGATAAAAGAGACATCATAAGAAAGAGAAAGAAAAGAGAACCATGACTACAAGTCCTAGTGAGGCTCACTTACCTTGAGTCATGAAAAGAAAAATACCAAAATTACAAAGCAAGAGACTAAGTTTTCAAAGTAACTTGAGTATTAAGAGAGATAATCATTTAGCGGAGTGTATGCCCCCATGTTAAAGCAATTGTGTACAACATATTGAGAGAAATTTATTTAAGGTAGTATACATCCATCCAAAAGAGAATCACATTATCACAATGATATTCCCCAAAGAAGAGAACAAATCAAAGGATAATGATCACAAAATGTAAAACACATAAGGATTCGGGTTAATATGCTATTATGATAAATAATGTATATCATGTATATATTTGCATTGAATTGTCCTCATCCCCCAAAGAAAGTAGAACTACTATGAAAGAAGGGCACATGTCTTTTGAGTCAACATGGGAGAGACCAAAAGAGATCTTAATGCTTTGCATCATCCTTAAGTAGACAACAATAGGGATAACAAATAGAAGAATTGAGAAGGTTACAGACAAGCAAGAGAGAGAGAGAGAGAGAGAGAGAGAGAGAGAGAGAGAGAGAGAGAGAGAGAGTCTATAACACGAATAAAGCTAATCAAGAAAGTCATCCACCTCCCCATCTTTCTCAACATTGTTTTGGGAAGGTGGACAATATTCAAGAGGAGCAACTTCGAGCATGGTAGATGGAGCTACCACAAGTTCCAAAGAAAGACCATTCTCTAATGGTAGATAACTTTGTTTGTTACTAGGAGCTAGGATAAATGCTTGTGAAAATTGTTTACATAAATCATTGTCAATGTCAACATATTCATATTCATCATCATTATCATCGACATTGTTAGCATGAACATCATTTTCATCCATCTCTTCCTCAATATTAATAAAAATGGGATCTTTAATTGGAATAGAACATGAGCCATCATTTTTCTTAAGCATTTTATGTCTTGGAGATTTAGGTTTAACTTCCTCCCTAGGGTTAGGCAAAGGATGGACAAATAGGATTGTATCAATATTTGGAGTCTTTGAGAAGGAAATGGGTTGAGAAGCAAGTTCATGAGCCTTGGCATGACTTGTCTTCTTTGGAATTCTCTTGCACAGCAGTTTCTTTTAGTTTTAGTTGAAGGTTGTGAAGGTTTAGGATCAATAGGCATAGGCTTCTTCTCTTCCTTTAAAGAAGGATACATAGGAGAAGAGTTTTTAGGTTGAAAGATATGAGATGTCAAACGCTTCCATTTGTAAGATGTCTACGAGGCGAAATCATAGCATATAAAGGAGGAATAAAGGGTGTAGGAAGGAGACCAGGTCCATCATGAGGAGGAAGAATAGGTCTATCATGAAGAAGGGGAATGGGATTGGGATCATTGGGCTTACTCAAGGATAGAATAATCTCATTCTTCCACCTTTCATAAAATTGAAAAAGAGCATCACTTCGAGGTTTAATAGGTTCAAATTGTTTAGACCAAAAATAATCAAGATTAAAATCTCCATGCCTCACCGTGGGTCAGAACATGCTATGATTAATTGTTATAATTTTGTCATTAAGAGGGAATTGCAAACACTTATTGAACTATAGAAGGGATCACTTTCATGGAAGAGAACCAAGGATATCCTAACTTCACACGAAATGGTTCTGATGTGGGAATGGTATAAAAATTGACATCTAAGTGCTTAGTACCAACCTCAACGAGAAGAGTGATAGAGACAATAGCGAGACAAGAGAAACCATCAAATATTTTAATCACCACATCATATTTATCATATGTCACTTGGTACAATTGTAAAGTATAAATATATTCCTCAGTTATCACATTCACCATACATGATAGATCAATGAGTACTCAATGTGAGAGTATGTCTTTGATCTTCATGGTGATATATTGGGCCATCAGGTGATGTATCAATCTTGCTAGGATCAAAGGTGATACATAGCTCCTTAGGAGGTGTACATTTATCGATAATATTCACCCCATTATTAGACTCAAGGCCAAGATGATTAGGAGAAAAGGAAAGATGCTTAGAGTTAATCACATTAGTAGAATGAGAAGGCAAAGGCTTGGTAAATATTTGGAGGAGCTATGGATTTGTTTCCTTTGTCATTCACACTAGCTACATATATGGTATTGTTATCAATAAGGTCTTGAATCTTACTCCTTAGGGAATAACACTTTTCAATATCATGACACTTTTCAATATCATGACCAGGTTGACGATGATATTGGGAAAAAGCTTTGGCATTATGATAAGGTGGCAAGGATTTGGTTATGTCAGTTGGTTTGATGTGAGGAAGTTCCAACACATTCTTTTATAACAATTGTGTCATAATGTTATGCAAAGTTCCAGAAAGAAGAGTAAATTATTTTCTAAAATACTTGGATAAAGGAGGCACACTTATTGTTGTAGCTACTACTTGAGTGGTTTTTTTGTCATTGAACTTGATAAACCTTGTTAGGTTTAAACTTTGCAAAAGGTTGTTGAACACTTTCATTCTTATCAACCAATGTCATTGAAGGAGATTGTTCAAATTGACCCACTTTAAGCTAATAGTCATGAAGTATTGCGCACAACTGCGTAAAGAAAGTAAACTCAAAAAAGAAAAGCTTATTGCTAATATCTTTTTTCAAATTAGAAATGAAAATTCTCTGAACATCTTGATCAAGCATAGGATAAGAAATTTGAGAATACAAGTGCTTAAATCTACCAATAAAAATCGATCACTTTTTCTTTAACACCTTGCTTATAATGTATCAAATTAGTCAAAGTAATCTTGGGACCAATAGTATTGTGAAATTTTTGAATGAAATCATTAGCTAATTGTTGGAATGATGTATTAGAATAAGGAGGTAAATAACAATACCATTGCAAAGCTTTATCTATAAATATTCTAGTAAACAATATAGCCAAAAGTCTTTGATCATAAGCAAAATCATTGCACAAAGTTTGAAATATTTTCACATGAGTCATGGGATCACCTTTTCTATTATAGATCTCCAATTGAGGGACTTCTACATGTTTAGGGGGGACAATGTGAATGATATCATTAGAGAATGGGCTCACTACATCAAATGTTGGCACATATAACTTTGAGTGACTCATAGAAGCTATTTGTTGTTGTAAGGATGGCATAATTTGAACTAGGATATTAATGGTTGTTGTAGTCCATGGGTTGAAATTAGACATGTTTGATTGGGATGGATGAGTAACATTGTTAAATGAAGGAGGTTGAGAATAAGGAGGTGGAACAGTATGATAGGTAGGTAATGGAGATGATTAAGTAACAAATGGAAGACTTACAAAACAAGGGATGACAGAGTTTTGATTAGCAATGTTGCCTCCTTGACTAACATGTGTAGGAATAAAATTTTGTGTGGAAGTAGCCATGATGTTGGATGTTAAAGTAGGTACACTAGTGATATATGTAGTCATGGGAATGGAATGATTAACTAAAACTAGGAGGTTGAGTGTAACCAGGGACTTCAACACAACTTTTTCAAAGGCATAATATTAGCATCAACAATATGAGCAAGGCCACACAACAAATCAACACCGATTTTATCATTTTGAACTATTCTTTTTAATCCTTTAGTCAATGGGATGGCCTCACTTTCAGGGTATTGTTGACTCATCCATTGTTGAAGATTTTCAAATTCATTGTCAATCTTCTCCAATTGGTCAATAGAAACCCTAGTTAGTGATTCGTCCTCATCATGAGAATTATGTAAAGAATGGTGATAAATAACATCAATTGTTGGTGTTTATGGTAAAAATGGATATAACAATATTGAAAGACTAAATGAATTCAACCACAAAACCCTAGCCTAACAACAATAAAGATCCACCATAACATATGAAGATTACCTAAGACAATGCAAACCAAATGAAATCATAAAGAATATACCATCACATGTCCAATAGGGTTTGGATCTCCATTCTTCCTATCTCCATTGATCTTGCTTGATATATTTGCTCTCAGATTTTATGTGTGCACAAGAGCTCAACAAAGAATGGAAATGTGGTTGCAAGTAGGCTTGATCGCATATGATAGTTCGAATGCTAGAGTGCTTGATTAGGGTCGATAATGAAGGAAGTATCTCCTTATATAGAAGACACTATAAGAAATGGAGGGATAAGATTAAGAGGTGTAAAAGATAAATGGTCAGCTAAGATTAGAGGGTAGGTAGATGAAATAATAAAATAATGAGAGGGTAGGTAGTGTAGGAATTAAGAGATGAATGACATGTGTCATGGGTAGAAAAGGTTAATGAATTAATTACATAAATAAAGATTTATTTAATTAATAGAAGAAGCGGGATCAATTAAACAAATAAAAGTATTTATTTAATTTAGGAAAAGAACAATTTAAATAAATAAATGTATTTATTTAAATGAGAAATAAGGCTAGAAGAGGATAAATGAATTAATTAAATAAATAAAGATTCATTTAATTAATAGAAGAATTAGGCTTAAATAATTAAATAAATAAAAATATTTATTTAATTAGACTGGACAATTTTAGGTGTCTACAATTGGAATAGAAGAACCACTCACATTCTCATGAAACAAGTTATCCAAATTAGGCTCCATATCCTTAGTAATTAAACCTTGGGAAGCCTAAATTCTACAACTTCTTCTCACAGGAATATTATAGGTAGGACTAATAGTAGTAAAACTCATTCACAAAGCAGGGAAATTTGAATTTAAATTTGAAAATTATGATTAAGTATACAATTTTTTGTGAAAAATGATTGATTAACCAAATAATTAAGCAATTTGATTTTTGAATTTGAAAGATAAATGCATCTAGATCATAGCATAACATTCATAAAAATCAAATCTGAATATCTATTTGATAAATTATGCAACCTACATGATAGATTTTAGGATTATAAATTAGGGTTTTTGTAAATTCAACCACTAAATTTATGTAATTCAATTTGAAAATGAGATCTAGGAGGGAAAATTTGAATTTTACATTAAATAAATAATCAGATCTGAAATGATAAGTCCAAATTAAATAAACCACAAGCACACTTTTAGAATTTAAAATTATGATTTTTGTGAATTAAACCTCTAAAATTTTAAAATTCAATAAAAAAATAAAACTTGCAAATGAAAATGAAAATTTGAAATTGCATAAACTCTCAGACCTGAGAATAAAAAACATAATTGTAGGTGTAAGGAGTCGGGTTCACCAAAATGTAATGGTGAAAAATTAGGGTTTCCACCATAGAAGGAAGAAACTGCTAATTTATGACATAGGGACCATTATGTTAAAAGAGGGAGGTAAACCCAATAGATCTAGTCATAAATCAACAAGGATGAGGATTGAGAATCCTGTTGGATTTACCAAGTTGAGTACTCTCTTTTGAGTTGAATTGTAAAAATGTTGTTTTAGGGTAAATATGTTGGAATTGATGTAAAAACAAATGAACAGACAAGCTACAATCATCGGATCGAGCCAGAAACCTGGATCTAAGGATTGTAAAAGGATTCAGATCTATTCCTAGAAGGAGATCCTAATTTGTTGGGACCAGTCTGACAGTTTTTGTGGTCCTCCACACTTGTCGCACTTCGGTGGGGGATCAATTTGTCTTTGTAAATAAAGCTTATACTAATGAACATAACTTCGTACCTGCTCTTGCATACACTAGACAATGGAAATAGGTTGGGAATAGGGGTTTGCCTTAGGTCAAACCTCGGTTTTGGAATTAACCATGAAATAGAAATGAAATATGATTGAATTGCGATAATAGAAATGTTCTCCTTTTGAGGGAGATGTTGAATAATGGTTGAAAACACAAATGTTATACCTCCTTGTGAAGTTTTGTTTATCTTCACATGGAATTAGGGTTTCATGAAGTCTTCGGTAATATACAACATGAGTGTCAACTTCAATGCTTTTATCTTGCCTTTATGTTTGCTCCAATGCTTGAATGAAGATCGATTGCTTGCTTGCTTGAACTTTAATTCTTGGTTGCTTGAATTTCATGTGTGTGGATGATCAAATGAGAGCCCGATAGACCTCCTTTTATACTTGCTCGTCGAAAAGCAATTTAATTTTTTGACATGAGATGACATAGAGCTATAATTACACTCACATTATTTGAGCATTAAGGGGCCCAAATTTGGGTCCTAATTAGGAGGACCAGGGTGCCACACCTTGGTCCTTCCCAATTAGAGACCAAAATTAAGGGGTAGGATGATGTGTACATTGAAAATGGTGATAAATATGCATGACATGAGGAAAAATGGGTCTCATTCAAGCCTCAAAGCACGAACGCCAAGGTGAGGGCCCAAATGCTGATAAATTGCAAGGGAGTACAATTTAGGATGCTACAAAGATGATAAACTTTTAGGAAATATATAATAGATATCATGCTATGCAAATGCTCCCACAATTTGCAAGTATGTTGGCTAGAGCATTTATGTGAGCCTTAAACAAGCACACACTAAGCATTGATGCTTAGTGTGGGCCCCTCAAAACGGCAACCTAGTTAACCTTAGTAGTGGTTATGCAACAGATAAAATTCACTTTATACAAGAAGAAAAAAGTGCATTGAGATATGTTCCCCTTGTATTAAGTGAGTTTTATTTTCCTAGAAAGTCACTACCAAGAATGAATGGGGTTGCAATTTGAGGGGTCCATACTAAATGTCAATGCTTAGGGTGTGCTTGACAAATTTTTTATATCGTTTATGTTTTGAGGGAAGTCTATATGCTATTTCTAAAACTATCACATCACGTATGTATGTAAAATGTTGGTAAATATTGTAGCAACCAATACTTTGCCTACCAATTGCATTCATTTGAAATCTCTTGATGCCTAATTCAACATATCTATTTAATGTAAGTTGTGAAACCATTTCAATTCATTAATCCTTCAAATGACATCTCTTTGGCACATTATGTAAAACAAATCAAGTGCATTAGTTGTGATTCCACATTTTGCATACATGTGTCGATTAGATCAATGGCAAGCAATGTTTCACCATCTTTCATGCTTTGGTGGCAGTTTAAGTATTGTTTTCAAAGCTTCCATTTCAGTGTTGATGGAGAGGAACGATGTTGGCACAAGTTGTGGAAATGGTTTTACACCTGCACATTACATTTGTGTTGAAGTTTTGAAAGCTTTACCAACAAATCCATTTTATGCATATCCCTGTGACCATTGCATTCCATGAGGTGACACCGCTTTGATATTTTCTTTCATGTAGCCCAGGCCTTTGTATATGCTTTCATATTTTGATTGCATGTCTACATGGGTCATTGCAACCACAACATTTATTAGAACTCTTCTATATCCTTTGCACACAATGTTTCTAAGTTTTAATTTTGTGTTGGTAAGGTGGAGTATGCTACAGAGTTTATGGGATCGACTTTATGCCTGCCATTGCATTTGTTTAAAAGTTTCTTTAGTCTTATCACCAAATTGATTTTATGGATATGTAAAGTCATGTCGCTCCATGAGATCGCATTTCTTTGAGGCACTTTGATAAACAACTTTCATATTTCTCTAACCCATCTGTAGACCCATATACAGATTGCTGACATCATGGACTATAAAAGACCCTTTCCTTTTCCTTTTCCATATTCACATCCCTTGAAAATTTGACACGTATGCTCACTCCCATGTGATCATCAAATTTGAAGTGAAATGCGATAGAACCAATTTTTTTGACAATTCGCATAATTTCATGTCCTAGTACTAACTTATATCTTGAACCATCATGACCACATAACATCTACGTAATATACTCCATAACATTTTATCTTGAATGAGACATTGTCTAGACATAGAGTTCTCACACTAAATATGTAGTGTGACAAAACACTTATTGAAAAATGTTGGAGTCATTGCATATCACTCGCAGAGGTTGTGGAGTTTAACATTAGGCTTGAAATGTGCATTTTCTTGAAATGTCTTTTCACCAAAACAATAATGTGCATGCCTTGTAATATGTGTTTATAGTTGGAAAGCATGAAATTATGACCCAAAGGTATGCAAACTTGTGTTTCTCTCCATTGATATTGTTTAGTCATTGACCCTTGGTAGAAAGTCTCTAAAACCTTAAAATAAACACATTTTGCACATGTCCATAATCGTAACATTCCATGAGATGACATATCTTTAAGATACTTTGTCTATTAATTTCGTTGTTTTATCTATGATTTTGGGAGGCTACATCATTGCTTTGCAAGGTCTTTAGCTGAGGTAACAGATGACTTTGCTCCACTATCATGAGGTATTTAATAGCTTGGGATGACAGGGGATATTTATGCCCAAGAGGTTATCAATTGAGAGAGTTTGACACAAAATTTTAAATTTTTACAAGTTAAAAAGTAGGATTAATACAAGTTGTAATCTACATCCTACAATTAAATTATATACAAGAGATACCTCAAAGAATTTCTAATTTTCTCTTTACCCTTTCTCCCATTGAATAACTTTTATATATATATATATAACAAACAAACATAAATAGCCAATTTCCAACCACAAGCAAAAACAATCATTATTGTTCATGTATGATAAAAACAGAAATAAAGAAAACCCTAGAAAAACTATATATTTTCCCTCATCTTATCTGACATCGCAGAGAAAAGGAAAGGTAAAACTGAAAATGAAAATGATGTATCACCTGAGGAAATAGGGCTCAGGATGAATCTCCTTTATCCACCACTATGAGGAGAAACCGCCCAGCACAGGACAGAAGAACTGGTGAAGCGCGGCAAAAGGCAATGTTTTCGCAAAGCGATTCTTTCCGCTGATTAGAGTGAACTACTAGACATGGGAAGCTATTTTAGATTACATTCAACAATTCCCTCCAACTAGGGTTTGATCCTTTCCTTTTCATTGCCACATTCTCCATGCTTCCTGAATTTTTTCTATTAAACAAGATTTTGCAAAGCTCATGAATTTAATTAGTGTAAACGTTTGTCAAATCTCTGTGTATTATATCTTTGAGGTTTTGATTTCTGGTAAAACATGAATAAATCAATGTAGTTTTCCCCAAAATATCTCCTGGTTCAAGAAATCCACCTCCCCATCATCCATGCCAGCCATTTGTCAAACCCTGAAATTAAAAATTAATTTTTTCTCAAGAAAATGAAGATCTGGCAAGCAGGGATTTATGAAATAATCGTTCAATAGAGAAAAACTTTCTGCCCTCAAAACCCCAGCCTAGATTTTTTTACTTTACTGGTAAGGGCAAACTACCCGTCATGGGAACGTTACCTCCAACTCCGAGGCTCCGTATTGCGGGAAACATAGGCACTTCTGGAGATTTCAAGGTATATTTGCTTGAAACCCTAGGTAGATTTGTGGGTTGTTTGGTTTCTTTACGTTTCTTTGGATGAGCATAAATTTGAATTCCTCCTAATGCATTTCAGAACTTTTGATTAAATCCCCATAGAAAGAAAATTCATTGAGAAGGGATTTCAACTATTTGAAGAGTTACATAGAATTTAATACTATACAATTTTATTATTTTTGAAGGTTAACGCAGCTGAAATAATCATTTGTCCGGCCGAACAGATTTCATCCTGTTCTCATCCAAACGATTAGCAGTCATCAAACCAAAACTGTAAAAAATTGAAAAAAGAAAATAAGTGACATGGCTCAAAGTTTCCATTTTATGACGGTGTCTGCAATTTCTCCAAACAAAAACCCTAATCTATAGTCTCCCTCTTTGTGTATTTTGTGAGCTTTGACGACTCTGCAGCCAATTTCTCGAAAATATCGTTGAAGGGCATGTTTGCCAACACCAATGAAACATATACTAGTTCTTAAAAAGTAGTCAATCCAACATTAAACATTCTAAAATTAGCAGTACGATGCTTGGTAAGAAGATTTTTTCGAAATATTAATACACCAGTATTGTTTATAAATCTCTCATTGGACAGTGAGGCGATATGCAAGCTTTTGAGAGTAAGATCACGCATTCGATTTCAAAATGCATGTTTATGGAAACAGAGAAAAGTATACTGTAATGATATACAATACTGTGCATGCAAGAGAAGAATTTTCTTTTTAAGAATGTGTCAATCACTGTTTTTGTTCAGATATTTACAAGAGGAGACATGATAAAAAAGAAGAAATCCTCCTAAATTTGTTGCATGTAATGTTGAGGTAACCCCAAACATTTGGCATGTTATTCATTGGAATTTGCAGGTCTGGATGAGAACTCTGATCTCCATTTGAGGGAAAACATTGTTAGGAAAAACCTGATGATTCTTAAAACAGAGAGTAATATATGATAACCAAATAAAATAGTGTACATCTACGAGTGGTAATTGTTTTCAAATGGTTCTTTGATTTTCTAACATGGGCCATATTATCAGAATAATTTCAGAAGCAGTTAGCTTATTTGATTTTTATTTCTTTTTAACTAAAATATTTAGATATTGTTGAGATTATGGTAATGGATACAGGCAGCTGCCAGTTGATAGATGTTGAAATAGGTGAAATGAGTTCGTGCAGTTTGCAAGGAAATCGTTGACGACAAGACACATTTTGTATAGTTTTTACTAATTGGTAATAAATCAAGGAAACCACAATACCTTTTTCTTTCAGTTTTGCTTTTCATGAGCCTTTTTTGGGTTTCTTAAAAAAATTGTCATTCCAAATAATGCGATTTTGGTATATTTGAATCTTTGTTCTGTAATGACACATCTTAAATGGTTTTTTGTTTTAGATTATTAAATTCTTGATTCTTGACTAAGATTTGTAAGTAATTTTTAGTGCATAGCTAGATTTTTATAAGTACAGTTTTGGAACACCATCTTTCCTTGCAATTTCAGATATATATTTTTGTGACCAGAACTTCATAAGCATTGTGAATTGTTACTTATACATTCGCATCAGTAGACTGATTAGCTCAATGTTAATCTGGTTGTTCTCGAATAAGAGTAATCTATTTCTTTTGAAACTTGAACTTCTTTGGATTGTGAAATAATGTTACTAGAATAATATATTTGCAATTTGGTTGTTTTTGATTAAGAAAAAACAGGTTTTAAGGGACCCGAAACCCGCTTACATTACGAAAGATAAGCATGAAAGAAACAAGACAAAACAGCTGCAAAAAACCAGCAACTAGGACAAAAAGACAGCAAGGAGCCAACAAAAAATTGGCCTTCCAAACCCAGCATTACATATCAATTGAATACTTTTATAGACTCCTTAGCATTCTGAACCAAAAGCATCATCGCCTTGGCCACTTCCCTCAGATCATTGCTCTCCTATCTCAGCTGGATATCTTTCGTTTTGGTCTCCATCTCAATAGTGTTCTGCCTAGTCCTTTGCCTGGAAATCTGATGGGTGGAGCTGGAAGTTGGTACATCTTCAATGATTACCAAATTCTTATCCTTATTTTTTCTCTCCGAGTGATCCACCAGTGCATTCATGTTTTGTGACGAAACTTTTAGGACCTGAAGACTGTGGTTCATGAAACTTTTCAAAGCCTTCTCAGTGTGGGCAACCCGGGTATTGATATTGTTTTTATCCTCCTCAACCTGTTCTTTCAAAATTCTGATAACATTCTCCAGATGTTTCAAATCCCCTTTAATCAGGTCTTTTTCCAGCCAATCCTCCATCTCGATTTCCTCCTCGGCTTCATTGGTTTCCGTCTCCTCATTCTTTTTCCCAGAATTTGTATCCTTAATCAACTTATTTATCTTATTTTCCAGATCCCTCTGTTTACTTTGCATACTAGTAATGTTGTCAATAACCCATTTCTGGAAGTTGAAGGATTCCAGAGTACAGTTACAGGGAATATTCAAAATAGTATTCGCAGAATTCCTACCCTGCTCAGTGCCCACAGAGTTAGGGTTGTCTTCCTCCTTATAGTTCAGAGCGACATTCCTACTGTCCGAGCAATTTGGTTGTTTAAGACATCAAGTCTTATGAATCAAAACATACGATGCAACTTTATTGCATTGGTTAATATATTATTATTCTACCTTGAGATGTCTTTTATTAGTAAATCAATTTTACCTCCACAGAATATTGTTTTCTTCTTCAATAAAACGTATGTGCAATTGTTTCTATGTTGGCTTGCATTTTTCTAGCCTTTTATACAAGGAATTACCCAGCAAGGGTTGAATGTTTTGCCCATTGTAGGAAGTCCTTTGCCTTGTTATATCCTAAGTTGTCAGGTTCCTAACACGGCATCTCATAAATTCAGATGGTAGCAATTGATTTGATCAGCATAACAGCAGTTAGTAGAAAGCTTGTAGTCTTATATGAAGACCAGCGCTGCCCCCCTTCTCCTCTCATCTGTATTTAGGAATATCACTTAAAACAGGATGCTTGATGTTTATGGTACTGCATAATTTTTGGGTATTAGAATATAAATAGTAGGTGTAGCAGTACAATGGGGAGCATAATGGTAACATGGCCTTTAGTTCTTTCATTTGTATCTCTTTGTAAGCCTGCTTTTGCATGTTGGAGATCTCTTTTTATGCTGTTTTGGGAGAACCTTCTTTACAGTGCATCTGGTATAACTGACAGTTTACAATCGATGTGAACAAGCAAATCTCTGTAGACTTTGATTGATTTCATTTGTTCTGTTTTAAATGACATATATTGAAATGTTAGAAGGTTGAAGAGGCTTGTGAGAAAAAAATTAACCATTGGTTTCGATCTCCCTGCTCCTGTTTGGCAAACACCTATCAGCTCACCATTGCATGAAAAAAGCATGCAATTGCTAGTTATAGTTTCTCAGGTTACAATAGTGGAGTAACCAATATTTTTCTTCTCGCTAACCTATTGCCCGAGACTCGTTTATGACAAACCGATTCCAAACTTCAAAACATATTCCAAAAGTTTCATGCTTCATTTGACGTAAAAGTTACCTCCACAAAATTCTTGTTGGAATTTTTATATTAACTTCTATTTAAAAAATTAACACATTTGTAAGTTGTACAGCTCAATAATGTGTCCCATTTCAATGGCAACATATATTTTGATGTATTTCTTTAAAACTTCAATTCTTAGTTAAGATTTTATTTAAAACTTCAATTCTTAGTTAAGATTTTATTTTTTACTGTTAATTTTTTGCAGATTTCTTTTCGTATCTTTGATAATAGAATATTATCAACCTTAACTTTTGGAATTAATGATTTATTTGTAATTTTTTTTCAGAATATACATAGTAAGATCTACAAAATGAGATATATATAAGGTCAAGTTTATATATATATAATTTGCATCAAAGTGATGTCATGTATGTGATATTTTTGACTAAACAAGTTTTGCTGGATCAAATCTAAATAGAATACCTTTTTTTTTTTTTGGAAATGACTTTTTAGTTAAATGGCTAGATGAAATCCATTTTGAAAATCCATTTTGAACACATTTTTTTTGTTATAACTGACCTTTAATTAGAAATACTTAAAATTGAGTTTACTAAAAATCAGAATAACACATTTTTATACTTTCATCTTGCCAATAGTCTCTTGTAAAATCATTCCTTGTCCCTACTACGATCTAAGTAGACTCAAATGACCAATTTTAAAATTTAGCTTATTGCATAGCAGACATTGACTCAATTCTCTATTTTCATGACGAAAATAATAATAGAATAATTTCCCAATTTTCTTGATTTTATATGGAACACTTTATCACGTGATTTACTGTTGCCTTGAGAGGATTTGCTAATGGAGAAAACATGAGGAAATATTCATTTCTTGCTAAAAAAGAAATTTTTTTAAGAGATGTTTGTTATATAGAAAGTGTGTTTATAACTTTGGGAGGATAGTCTCCTCAGTTGAACGCTCCCTTGACATTTTAATAGAGGAAAAATAAAAATAAAAAGAGATGGTTGTATCATCATTAACTTATTACCTACATCAACATTTGGAAATTTAAAATGTTCAAGAAGAATTTTGATATCATGTAGATAAATTTAAATTGTCAGAAAAGGGCAGAGACTAAGTTTTGACACAAATCCTTAAATTTAAGAAACAAACAAATCTCTAAGATTGCAATTCAGCTTTGCCAATCACCGACAGTACATAGCGGAAGCAAAACACAAACTGTAGATGTGCAATATTATTTCTTGGTTTCTTTTAAACTGAAAATAAAACTTTTTACAAATAAACGAACTACAAACTGATTACAGAACTTGAAAGCATTCTAGAGCCACTCCAAATTATATGCTTGGAACTTCTCAGAGCTCTCTCGCTAACACGTTGCTCATTTGGAGCTACTTGTGCTTGGAGCAAGATAGATCAGTATGTACTCATTACAGGGCTATTAATTTTCAGTATGTACTCATTACAGAGGTATTAATTTTTGTAACCCTTAATTCAACTAGCCATATCGTGGTGTCCTAACCTTTCAATTTGGTTGTTCATACTAAAGTAATATTGATTGGAAAATGATGGTATTTTAGCTTGGATTTCACGTGGATTTAAGATACAATATAGACAAATCTTTAACAATCTATTATTTTTTATTCTTTAAAGAACTCAATGAAATATACATAATCCTATATCATAACCCTTTCTATATTGTTGTTAAAACACGACAATTATAGGAAACAAAAGAGGATTTTTGAGCTAGTAAATACATAACAAATATGATCACCTAAATTATTAGAGAGGCAGAAGCATCTTGAATAATTCCAAACCAATATCTAATTTGTTGAGATCCTCTTATATTAAAAAAACCAGAAAACTATTTATTTGCATAGAAATTTCCTACTAATAATCTGAACAGAAGTATTCACCCATATATAAAATTGATGATTGATGTGTTACAGCTTTCTGTCAAAATTGAAGTGGTTCTTATTCTTTAAAGAGAAATTGGATTTATGGAGATTTCTTGACTAAAACTGTCAGAAAAAAATTTGCAAATAAATACATTTTAATTATGTTTGAACTTTAATTGGTAGCACCCTATAACTTGCTGGAACATACAATCGCCAATCAACTATACAAATTCTAATATAATAATGAGAATGTCAAAAATACAACATATGCCTCTAGTCCAAGTAAACCACCCTATTAATAATGCTTTATGAGTCATACCAGTAACACTGAGTTCTAAATTTCCTAAAAGATTCTGTACTGTTAATTTGAATCTCCATGTTTTTTTTTTATCAAACTTCAGTTGACAAATCCTCCAATAATTACACATTTCATTAATCAGCCCTGCAGCAATATAAGTGAAAAAACAAAAATCCAGAATTTGAAGTCATGTTTAAGTCTTCATTGCGCATCGCTGAGTCCCGAGACTGCTAGCCATGTTGCATCAATCAACCACTGACAAGATATCTTTGTGTATCCAGATCCCTTTAAAGAGTTTTTCCAAAACATATATAGTGCTTTCTGGTCATAAGGAGGAAGGGTCCCTACCACTTTAGTAACACCCTCAACAAATCTTTGAGAGCCATCATAGCAATTGTTATAGGAATTTAACATGTTACAAATCTGAAATGCCATAACTGGTACCCATATTCTCAGAAAAGAAATTCGAAGACTTTGGAACAATTATATCACCATTTGCCAAACCCTTTAAAAATCTGTCCACTAAAATTTGTAGTAGATAATTTGAGAATGATTGGGAACGAGCTCGGTCGGAATAGAGAAATTCACCTTTGTGAAGCAATATGTCACCTAATTGTAAGTCTTCCACAAACATTTTGAATGCAGTTTTAAATATTTCAATATTGCAAAGCTTAGTAATGTCTACTAGCCACAACAGATGATTACAGTCACCAGCAATGTCAAATTCTTGAGATTTTTTAATACCCTCAATTTTGAGACTAAATTCATTTATAATTGCGTCTCTACATACTTCTTGCATAGGAGGAAATGCATTGCCTTGAAAAATTTTACTGAGTTGTTGCTCCATGATAAGCCGAGACATAGAAAGGGGTATTGAATTTTTCCCTATATCAGATAACATTTGTGGCAATTTCTTCTTGAAGAGCTCTATCTTTTCAGTAGTAAAAGAGTTGGAAATTTCAAGTCTTGCAGATAAATCGGCAGAATCACTTACTTGCAAAAGTGATAGTAAAGAGTTGATCTTGATTGATTGTTGCCGAGTCCACGGAACTGCTTCCAGATAATGCATGCAAGCCTGCGTGCCTTCTTCAAAGAGTAATTCAGAAGCAATGGGAAAAATATCCAGAGCTTCATCTACCCCAGAGAAATGAATGCCTCTCCCCTTGTAAGATGAATACATGAAGCTAATACACTTTATATAATCCTCAGCAAGGCCATTGGGAATGACAGTTATTTTTATTTCAGGAGGAGAAATATGTAAAGACCACCTCTCAGAGAGCCTGGCCTCAAAAAATTTGGATTTGCTCAAAACATGAGAATGTAAGTAAACAGGATTACCCTTATATTCAACACCGTTGGCACAAATTATCTGTAATATAACATCGCCGTCATTCTTATCCCCAATTTCCAAGGAATGGGCGTCCATTGCAGCTTGCGATTTAAGGAATGGAATTCAGATTTGAAGTCGAAATCTAATCTTCTATTTATACGGAATTGGAATCTCATGGGTCTTTTTTAAATTGGAATTTGAATCGATAAGAGCTAATCGTATTTTAGGGCTTTATAACTTATCAACAGAAAATGGGGATAGTTTGCCAGAGAGAGGAGTCTCCTCCAACACCAATTTTGTAGGAATGAACCAGAGAAGCAGAAGTCTCGAAAAACAATTTATTACATTCACGCCGTAACTCCAAGTTTTAATAGTCTATAACTCGAAGTTTTGAGTGATGGAATGTGAATGTAAAGTGATCTAGTCCAAGAGTTTTTGCTGCATTAAGGTAGTTTGTAAGTTAAGATGATTTGTATTATTTTATAATTATTATTCGAGATATCTACAATGACATCAAAATATCTGTAAACAAAAATTCATTTTTGAAATAATTTGACATGCAAATGACAGCTAAATGTATGAAATATGTCATGTTTAAGTTTTTGGAGATGTTATTTTTGTTGGATATATGAAGCCCAACAGCCACATGGTTGTTTGTCGTCCCCAGAAGACTCTTCATTTCATATCTAAGATGTCTCTATAAATGACTGAGTGCAGTCATGTATGATTGTAGTATTGGATATTGCTGCGTTTTTGGTGGACGTAGCCACTTAGTGGTGAACCACGTTAAACCTTGTGTTGTGTGTTTTCTTTTCTGCTATTTTGTTTTCGCTTCTCTACTCTTTTAATCTTCACAATTGGTATCAAAGCTATGGTGAACTATTGAGCAAAGATGGGATCCGATTGTATAGTTGATCCTGGATATGAGTGCCCTTACTTTGTGTTTGATCCTGGAGTTGGGTGTTTTTATGTTATCAATAAACAAGCTGAAGTTTCAAATGATGAGGCCGAATCAGTCATCGAAAAATTTCTTGGCAGTCTAGACTCGATAGAGAGTGATGTCTAAGTGGAGGATGAAATCAAACGTCATTGGTGGGATGGTTGGAAAAAGGAGGAGACTTCAGTTGAAGAAGAAGAGGGTTTGTTGTATTCGTTGTTTGAAGAAGAGACTGGTTTGTTTCCCTTCCAAGATGAGGAGGATGTAGTCTCGAATCTAGCGAATGAGGATGACCCTGAAGAAGAACAGGCAGAGTGCAAAAGTGATGATTTATTGTTGCAGATTGCAGCAGTAGAGGCAGAGTGGAATGCATTGATTGCACGCTCCTCTCCCATGCCTTCAAACCGAGGAGTTGGGTGTAATTGTGGTGTATATGGACAGGCTAATCTTTTTGGTGAATCGGTTGGGCTTTGGTGCAGACATTGCCAAGCTTTGGCTCCCGAAAATGCTACGGATGTAATGGTCCTCAAAGGAGAAGTTGCTTTGGCAACAATCGTTGCTGGTCATATTGAAGAAGTTTCGGTTGCAAAGAAGGGGAGCATCGATGTTGTTGACTATAATAGAAGAATATATTTTGAACTTGTCGAATCTAGTGTTCTTGGTTATGGAATATAGGGTCAATTTGTGCCTGGAAGATTAGTAGGAGAAGATGTTTATAACTCTGATTTAATTTTTAGAAGATTAAACCTCAGTGTTCATGAACAAGACTTTGCAAAATTAAAGTCTTGCCAACTGATTGTAGTATGAGCTTTGGAATGGAGATGCAGGGAGTGTTACAGGCTGTGTCGGTTGGACTTCACGGGGGAGATTGTTGGATATATGAAGCCCAACAGTCACATGGTTGTTTGTCTTCCCCAGAAGACTCTTCATTTCATATCTGAGATGTCTGTATAAATGACTGAGTGCAGTCATGTATGATTGTAGTATTGGTTATTGCTTAATAAGAATTCTCCCTGCGTTTCTGGTGGACGTAGCCACTTAGTGGTGAACCACGTTAAACCTTGTGTTGTGTGTTTTCTTTTCTGTTGTTTTGTTTTCGCTTCTCTGCTCTTTTAATCTTCACAATTTTATATTCCAAATAAAATAGAACTTTAATGGATTTCTATTCTTGATAATTTAATATTTTAGAAGAACGTTTATTTTATAGATGATTTTCTAGTGATATTTTACATATATTTTTTAAATATAGGTATATTAATTAATTTCTATCAAAAGAATTGTAAGAAATTTAAATAGTTAATAATAAACTTCCTTTAAGAATATTAATTGAGAATTATAAATATGAGTTATAAATATGAATTTTTAGTGAGGATTAAGAGTGGTGGAACGAAAGAATTGTAGGTAATTTAAATAGTTAATAATTTATAAATCATAATTTAAAATTATTTTTATTAAACAATATTTATCATATAAATTTTTTAATTAAAAATATTTATTGATAATATGAGTTATAAATATGAATTTTTTTAACAATCATTCAAACGTCAATTATTTTTTTAACTATAAAAAAAAGTTGTCAATATTGATTAATATGGAAATTTTAAACACAAGGTAAATGCTAGATTTTTTAACTATATCAAATAAAGCAAAAAAGTAAATCTCCTTTCTTATTGAATAGGATGATTTTCTATTGTTGACCAACTTTCTATTTTGAATATTTTTTTAAAATATACCAATTTATCATGTCCAAAATATTCTCTATATAAAATATGTAACCTATTTTTGAATAGTTGCAAGGTGATTGAATTAATTGCTTATATTTATATTAATTTAAAAAAACAAATATGATAAAAAAAAAATTTAAAAAATATTTTAATATTATTAATTGGCAAGCACCCGTTTTCAGTAATGATTCTATTTCCCACCCCTACTCTCACTCTTGAAATGAAGGGCCCGCTAAGACTCCCTATTCTGAGTGAGAGCGATGCCGAATTGTAACCCAGTCAGTGAACTGGACCGTCCGTTTTCTCTTCCCTATCAACTTTACCGCCTTCTTTCTTTTCTTTGCTAGCCTAATTAGTTAGGCAAGCATCCGTCTTTATTTCTTTCCCTGCTCCACCAGGAAGCGAGCATATAGTAAAGCACCCCCCCTCCCGATTAGTAACTTAAAGGTCAGAACCCTATGGGAATTCTCCCCCAGTAAGGTAAGTGTCCTCCCTCTTTCCGACCTTGTGTTTTAAAAGCCAAGCCAATCGCCCTGTCTTCCAATGTTACCCTTTTATAGATAAGATCCATAGAAAGCAATTGTGAGGGCTAACTCAGGGAATCATCCTGCCCGAAGGTCTTCATCAATGAGAAGGCTTGGTTTAGACCGAAGCTACTCCTTTCTCGATTCTATACGTCACATGGTAGGGGTAGGCATGTGACATATAGAATCTATTCAATTTGCCAACACCCCACCGCTTCAGTCAGATGCATTTTGAAATGCTTCATTTTCATTCACTTGGCCTTTTAACACGCACTTTCTTCTCAGGCTTATATCCCTGGCCCTAAGACCAAGAGACAGCTGTTATCTGCCCTTCCTTTTGGTAGTATACGCCCCAGTCGAGATCGAATCCACCCTTCCTAGAGTAGTAGTGCCCGCCATTACAGTATAAGAGGTGATGGAGACCATCCTAATGCCTGTCCCCATAGCCTAAGAGGAGATGCCCTACTGCTAGTAGGTGTCCCCATTGTGATCGAAGCGGCCCGGTGTGTTGTAAAGGCCTACCCATAGTCTGTGCTGTTAGAGTTACCCCTAGTGCCTTTATTAAGACATTTCTCGCATTTTGGGCTTCCAAAGAGGATCTATACCCTCGAAATACTTGGGCGCCCCTCTCTCTGGTGGACAATGCAAAAAGCAAATTGATTGGGAAGCTCTTTTGTCTAAGCTAGAACTCAAGCTTAACAGCTGGACCTTCAGATCACTCTCCTTGCCAGGAAAGATCCTTCTCATAAAATCTGTGCTTCAATCAATGCCCCTTTAGACATAAGTAGAGGGTTGTTCGATTGCTGCTTCCTCCAGATCTACAGGAAAAGGCGGCCCTATCTTGATGTTGACGGTCCTAGCCTTAGTAGTCTCGATTTAGGATCCTAATCTGACCGCACCGGTAGAAGATAAGAGCCCGCCCCGGCAAACTCTAGTAATAAGATAATTCCCTTTTTGCCCGGTGAGTGAAGGAGAGGAAACTAGAGAAAGGAATTAGAACTCCTTACTGGCCCGAGAGGGGCATAGCCCAAGACTACCCTTTATTCACTGGCCCGAGACCTTCCTTTAGGTCGAGGCGTACAGTTGATAGCACCCCCTCCTGTTCGAGAGGCATGCAAAAGGAAAATTTTATCTTTTATATATTTTTTTAAGTTTCAAAAAATTATGATAAAAACTTTAAAATATATATTTTAATATCATTAATTAGAAAAGAAACATGCATAAAAGAGAGAAAATATATCTTTTAATGTTATTTTTATGAGAATATCTTTTAATATTATTTTATTTTATTAGGATAGAATATCTTCTAATATTATCTTATTTTATTAGTATATTTTATTTTTTTAAGTTTCAATTTATTTTTTAAAATAAAAAAGAAAGAATTAGTGTGTTGTTATTTTTCTTTCAAATATTAATCAAGTTTAAAATTTATTTTAATACACCCTTTTATGAAATTACTTATAATAATCAAGAGTTATTACTATTAATTCAATTTATAATTATTTGTCTTATTAAAATTTTAATTATTGTAGATTAATTATATTTTGAATAAAAAATCTATCTTTTATTACTATCTTTTTCTTTTATAAGAATACACTTTAATGTTATTTTTCTTTTATTAAGATATTCAATTTTATTTTTTAATTTATTCTACTCATCATTTTTTTAAAATTTACAAGGAAATCAAAATTGTTAATGAAAACTTGAATTTTAAATTGCAAACACACTCAGATCTGAGAATAAAAATCAAAATTAAGGGTGTAGGGAGTCAGGTTCACTAAAATGTAATGTGGAAAAATTTAGGCTTTCCACCCCCAAAAGGATGAAGACCACTAATTTTTCACTTAGGGAGCATTATATTCAAAAGAGGAAAAGGGATCCACTAGATACAATCACAAATTAGACAAGGATTGAATTCTGAATAGATTTGGGTTAATTATGTGATAGTTTTATTTCTCTTTTGTAAGCTAAATTGCTGAAATTAGGTAAAGTGATGAAAAATGAAGGTAAAATTGAGAAAATAGTGAGCTACAGATGAAGGATTTTTGCATGAACCTAGATTTGAGCAATGTAAGCCGAATTGGATTTGAATCTTTGAAAAAGATCCTGTAATGTTAGGACCATGGCGATGGTCACCCTGGTCCTCCACACTTTTCACTCGCCAAAGAGGGTTGATTTGTCTCTGCAAATAATGCTTATTTTGAGGACTTCAACTCTATACCTATTTCCTGCACACATAAAGAACGAGAAATAGGTTGGGAATAGGGGTTTGCCTTAGGTTAAACCCTTGTTTTGGAATTAACCATGAAATTGAAATAAAGATAATTGAAATAACTGTAATGGAAGATTCTCTTTTTGAGGGAGATGTTGAATTACGACTCAATATTGAATGATGATACTATTGGAAACAACAATGAAGTAAAACTAAGAGGGGGGTGAATCAGTATTCACCAGATTAACAAATTAACCTTTAATGCAAATATGATCAATAGCAGCAACAACAAAGATAAGAAAAATAACACAACACATAACACCAAAATTTTGATGTGGAAAACCTAGTCAAGGGAAAAACTACGGTGGGACCCTACCCACAATGAAATGATACTCTACAGTAGTATATGAAATAATTACAATGGGGAATGCACATGCATTCAGGCTCACTTCCTAGAGCTCATTGCTTAAAATACAGTAACCCAAAAGGCCACAACCCTCAGGGAAGGTTCACTACCTTACAAGAAAGTCTCACTGACTTACAAAACATTCAAACAACAATCCAAAATTGAATGAATTGAAAGAATGGCATCTTCAAATGCCTAATGATAGTTCTAGTTAAGCACATTTGTCTGCTCAGCAACACTGCAATCTCTACTTGATCATAATACTGAAGGATATAGTTGTTTGTTCGCACCTTTACTATTGATAATGTATACACTTCACTGATATCAAAATTACATGAATAATGCATCTATTTATATCGGTCATCAAACTTGGCAACAAGGTTGGCTCAAACCAATAAGACCTAATTACAAAATCTCACTGGTACACGATACAAAGATCAACCACTAGACCACTATTATGACATATATGGCATAACATGGACCCAAAACAAATGCCCAAACACACAACACCATTGAAATTGTCTTCAAGATCAATCGCAACATGCTACACCACCAAATAGGTCATATGTCACGAAGAACACCATCAGATTAGAAAAATCACCAATATGGCCCATAATGAACAATGCATATCATCAAATCAAATAGGAAACAATTAGGCAACACCATAAAGCACGTTAGAATCATTTGTAATAGTTGTACCAACACCACTCATTCAAAGCTTCATCGATCAACATCTGAAACTCAAGAACACTCAAACAACAAAAACTGCCACATGGAAAGATGACTTGCAGAGCACCAAATCACGAACCATCTAACATGAAGATATTCGTGAACATAAAAAACAATATCCCAAAATATTAGCTCAAGATCTAATCACACTGGAGTATACCGGAGGAAATACCGAACTCTACAAAATACTGATCAAAAGAACCAAACCATAAACCAGATTAATGATATGATCAAGCAAGCTCCTGGATTGTTGAAACCAATATAGAATGATACAAGGATATTAGAAATACTCCATCACAGAATCATAATCCCAATAAACCAGTTTGATCAGTCTTTGCAACCATCAGAACACCAAGATACAATAATATGTTGACATCAATGACAACAACATATCCTAGAAGCATCAATATCCAACAATCTCCCCCTTTGGCATTGATGGCAACATATGAATGTGAAATACAATCAGTGAAAAGAAATAAATCATTTGCAACAAAACTCCCCCTAAGATCAAGTTCACCAACAATAGATAAGGCAGTTTTCACATGCTTTCTCTCCCCCTTTGACATCAATGACAAAGGTTCTTAAAACAAAAAACCAAGATTACTCTCCCCCTTTGAATAAACAAATCATGATTCTCTCCCCCTAAAGTACATAACCAACTTAACTAAACCAAAAATAGACTAGTCCACCAAAGGAGCAAAACAAACTCGTCAATCTGGACAAGAAGATAAGACTGTGAAGTCCATCGGATTGATGCAATTCAATACATCTAGTTCTCATTAGGAGGGGCAGATAGCCCTAATCTATCTCTCAAGTAGACAAATGTATCTGTAGGCAAAGGCTTAGTAAAAATATAAGCAAGTTGTTCCTTTGTAGATACACATTCTATCTTTACTTCCTCTTCACTGACTTTCTCCCTCAAGAAATGATACTTGATTGATACATGCTTTTTCTTTGAATGTTGCACCATATTTTTTGACATGTTAATAGCATTGAAATTATCACAATATATGACAGTAGGCTCATGATAAATAAATCTGATGTCCTTCAACATTTGTTTCATCCAAACTATTGGAGTACAATTACTAGCAACAACAATGTATTCAACTTCAACAGTAGATAGGGAAACTAAATCCTATTTCTTACTAGCCCATGAAAGAAATTTCTTACCCAAAAAGAATGCACCACTGGAGGTACTCTTCTAGTCATCGACACCACCAACCCATTCAACATCAGTATAGGCATAAAGCATAAAATCATCATTTTTCGGATACCATAAACCACAATCCACTATCCCTTTCAAGTATTTGAATATCCTTTCCACAACAGTGACATGACTCTCTTTCGGAACAACTCAAAATCTAGCATCCATGCACACAACATGCATAATGTCAGGTCTAGTCTGAGTCAATTACAACAGTCCACCAACCATAGATCTGTACAAGGTTTGATTAGCTTTCAGAGATTCATCATTCTTAGATAGCTTGCAGCTAGTCACCATAAGAGTTCCAACTAGTTTGGAGTCATCTAACCCAAACTTCTTCAATAATTCCTTCACATATTTAGCTTGAGATATAAAGATACCTTTACCAGTCTGTGAAATCTGCAAGCCTAAGAAAAAATTCATTTCTCCTATCATAGACATTTCAAATTCTTTCTGCATATCACCAGCAAACTCATACTCAAGTCATCATCTCCTTCAAAGATAATATCATCAACAAAAACTTCAACAATCAAAATGTTATCATTCTCAATCTTGAAATATAGATTACTATTAGCAACACATTTACTAAATGCACCTCTCAAATACTTGAGAACCCATTTTACTTCATTCCAATGCTCCAATCTAAGATTACTAATATCCCTGGTTATGAATCCAACAACATGTGCAATATATGGTCTCATGCATACCATGGCATGCATTAAACTTCCTACAACCAAAGCATAAGGTACCTTGTACATTTTGTCTTTCTCCTCTTGTGTCTTTGGACACATCTCCTTAGTCAATTTCAAATGACTAGGCAAAGGTGTGCTGATAGATTTTGCATTATTCATATGGAATCTCCGCAACACCTTTTCAACATAATCAGCTTGGGATAGAGTCAATTTTTTTTTCTTCCTATCTCTGTAAATTTTCATACTGTGTAGGGAAAAAAGTGAGACTAAGCAAACAAGCCCTAATCCCACTCTCATGTACACACTGTGGAATACCATAAACCATAAACCATAGTCTATTGTGCCTTTCAAGTACCAGAATATCCTTTCCACCTCTACCAAGTGAGTCTCCTTGGGATCCTTCTGAAATATAGCAACCAAACCAACAACATGTGCAATATCAGGTCTATTGTGAACAACATATTGCAACTTATCGATCATGGACCTACAATCCTTTTCATCAACAGAGGGTGAATCATCGTGCTTAGACAGTTTACAACATATCACCATTGGTTTACAATCCTCCATGCCAATTTTTTTCAACACTTCCTTTACATACTTACTCGGGCAAATAAATATTCCACCATCCAATTTCTAGACCAGCAACCCAATGAAAAACTTAATTTCACCAATAAGAGACATTTCAAATTATTTCTTCATCTCCTCAGCAAATGCCATACATAAATCATCATCACCTCCAAAAATTATATCATCTACAAATACTTTAGCTATCAATACTTTGTCTCCATCAGTCTTAAGATATATGTTACCATCCTCACTAGTACATTGGAATCCTATCTTGATTAGATGTGCATGCAATCTTTCAAACCATTCTCTCGATGCCTACTTCAATCCATACAGTGCCTTATGCAACTTGTAAACCATATCTTTATTCTCAATTAACGCAAATCCATCTGGTTGTTCTATGTACACTTCTTCCTCAAGGATGCCATTAATAAAAGTAGATTTAACATCCATCTGGTAGACCTTAAATCCTTTAAATGCAACATAAGAAAGTAACATTTTGACTCCTTCCAATCTCACCACCAGTGCAAAGGTTTCTCCATAGCCTTCTCCTTCTTCTTGTGCATAGCCTTTGCATACCAACCTTGTTTTATTCCTCACAACCTTGCCTTCTTCATTCAACTTGTTTCTAAAGACCCATTTAGTGTCGATCACATTCTTGTCTTTTGGTCTGGGAACAAGTGTCCATGTCTTATTCTTCTCAATTTGATCCAATTCCTCATTCATGGCATTAATCCAATCATCATTCTTCAATGCCTCTCTTACCATTTTAGGCTCTATAGTTGAAATCGGACAGGAGTTTTCTCTAATTTTCCTTCTTGTTTGTACACCAACATTTTTATCTCCTATAATTTGTTCTTTTGAATGATTCAGTCTGACATATCTTAGTATTACCGGCTCTGATGCTATGCCCTTTTCTTCACGTTCTTCATCTTCTTCATCATTGTCTTCATTTACCAATTGATCACCTATTTTTGCATTATTCTGCTCATCATTCTTTTGTACCTCTGGTTCAATAAACACAAGTTTATCTTCATCTTTCTCAAGTTTAGATCTGTTGGTCTCATCAAATTTCTCAGATATTTCATCTACCTTCACATTTTCAATCTCAATGATCTTTTTTATTCTTTTTTAATAATATTTAAAAGCCTTACTCTTTGTAGAGTAACCAAGAAAAATACATTCATTACACTTTGCATCAAACTTTCCAATGTAATCATCACATTTAATGAAACATCTACTCCCAAAAAAATTAAAGTAACTTATAGTAGGAGTCTTGTCATTCCATAATTCATAAGGTGTTTTGTTATTACCGCTCTTGACAAGTACCTGGTTCAAAGTGTAAATAACAGTGCTAACTGCTTCTCTCTAAAACATTTTTGATACTTCACCTTGAATCAACATGGTTCTAGCAGCTTCAACAATTGCTCTATTCATCCTCTCTGCTATCTCATTCAGTTGTGGAGTTCTAAGAGTTGACATCTGCCTCTTGATTCCTTGTTCATCACATAATTTCACAAATTCATCATAAGTAAATTCTCCACCTCGGTCAGATCTTAAACATTTCAAATTCTTCCTGGTTTCTTTCTCAACTAAAGCTTTGAATGCTTTGAATTTACTGAATTCCTCTGAGTTTTCTCTTATAAAAGTTACCCATGTCATCTTGGAAAAATCATTAGTGAAAATCATGAAATATTTATCACCAAAATAACTGTAGTCCTCATAGGAGCACAAAGATCAGTATGAACCAAATCAAGGATATTTTCTAAAGAGAAAGACTTACTCTTGAAGGATATAGAAGTCATCTTACCCATCTGACAATCTTTACACAATACATTATCTAGTTTAACAAGCTGGGGCAAACCTCTCACAATACTTGATTTACTAACCATTATCAAATTGTCAAAATTAACCTGACAAAATCTCTTGTACCACAACTAGCTATCTTCAATATTTTCCACCAAACAACTATTCACATTTGTATTCAAATGAAAAAGATTACCTTGTCTGCTTTCTAGTAGCAATCAATTCTCCATTATTTCTAAGAATCCTGCACACTCCACTTTTAAATTCTAGAAGATAACCCTTATCATTTAATTGACCAACACTCAAAAGGTTATGATTTAATCCATCAACCCAAAAGACATCATCTGCATTGCTTTTTCCATTTAATGAAATAGTTCTTTTACCTTTAACCATGCAGGGTGAGTTGTTACCAAATATTCCTATACCTCCATCAAATTCTTCGAGGGATAAGAACTTGCTCCTATCACCGGTCATGTGGTGTGAGCAACCACTATCTATTATCCATTCATCACTACTATTCATGTGAGACACCAATGTCTTTTCATCAGTCAAATCTTCCTTCACAGTAACAAACAATATCTCCTCATTGTCATCTTCTTCTGATTCTTCATCAGTTACTCCTTCATCAACTGCAACATAACAATGTTTTTGTCATTTTCCTTTGTACTTTCTTAACTTCTCTTTCTTATCAGTCTTAGGACAGTTAGCAGTTATGTGTCCAATTTTATTGCAAGAGAAACACTTCAAGGGTAATTTACCTTTATACTTATCGGTGCCTCTGGGAAACCTTTTAGCCAATAGTGCCTCTGTGAGATTTTGCCAAGATCAAGAGCTCAATAAAATGTACAAATAGAGACAAAATATAGGATAAGAATAAATTGTATTCTCATTAATAGATAGATGATAAATAGTTGTTACATAGAATGGATATGAGCCTGCATATATAGGCAAGGCTATATGGATATGTGAGCACACAAACATGCCATGTGGCTCAATAAAAAATAAGGGTAGGTAGGAGAAACAATAAAATGTTCCACATGAGGTGGATCAGCCACCGAAGGTGGAATTATCACTCCACAATAAGTGGATATGATAGAGTAGTAACAAGATCAACACCATAAAAGGTGGAAATTCTCCTACACACTATCCCAATGTGGCACAAACACCTAAGTGTCTCATATCCAAACTACTATGAAATGCATTTCCTAAGTAAACTTAAGTATAGTGTAATAATATCCAAGATGAATAATTATTTACACCAACACCCCCACTTAAGTGCAACTTAGGGGAATGCACTTAAGTCTACAATGCAACTAAGCAATGCAAGATGGGTCTCGGCTACTAGGCCATGTTAGGTACCCATGTACAAATGCAAATGCATGCAAACCAATGCAATGAAATCTCTCACAAAGTGGGGAAAGAGAGAAAAATCCAATGGGAAAAAACACTCCCCCAAAAGAGAGATGAAAGCTATACAAGAGAACTCTCATAGAAGCATGTGAGGAACAAAACCCCATGTGAGGAAAAAGTCCCCCCCCCCCCACCATATGAGAGAAGAAGAAAAGATAGGAAGCCCCCCCTCAATGTAGAATCTGTACCAATGATAGAAGCTCGATGATGTATGAAGAAATTGCTCCACGAATGTCGAACAACATTCCTCCCCTTAGGAAGAAACAAAACCAAATGTGTAACCATGAAGTCTCCCCAATCATGAATGGAAGATGTATGAAAAAAACTAATGATGAATGAAGTCTCTGAAAACTGCTCAAGTGTCCCCATGTTAATGATGAAAGATACCCCCTCCAAAGGTGGTAAACTGCTCCACACTGTTGAAAAAAGGTAGTCCAAGATCTAGTGGAGATGGATGTAGAACATGTCCCAAAGACTCACATGTCTCCTCAAAGGATAAAGAGACCTCCTCCAACTGATGTGCATAAGTATCCACAATCATGTCAACCTTGAAAGAATGATCATGTAGAGAATGAACAAGAGGGTCAGAGTGTTCCCTCGCAACAATCGAAGAAGGATCATCTCAAAGAGAAGATAAATATCATCAATGATGTCTCCCAAATTTGCAATGTAGGATTCCACAAACAAACCTGCAATGTATGTTAAGTACTCATCCCATGAATCTGAAGCTGGAAGACAATGAATATCCTATTGCACTGAATCACATGAAGGCAAAGTTGTCACACTATTTGCATCATCAAGTGCAATAGGTGATGTGATATCAATAGGAGGATATGAAACACAAGTCTCAAGAACGGGGTCACATGTGAGAATCCCCAAGTTCAAGTACCCAAAGTTCTCAAAATCTGAATCATCACAAGAAATGTGATCATCATGTGAAGAATCATCATATGTGAAATCATCATCATCAATAAAATCTGAAAATGAATGTAACTGAGATGCATGATCAACCACCCCAATCGCAATGATAGCTCTAGTCTCCAAGTCTCTAATGAAAGCTGACTCAAGTGTGAACTCCACAATTCTCTTAGTTGCACCATGTGTGATTTGATAGATGGAAAGGAGGTTGTTTATCAAATGGGGTACACACAACACATCATTGAAGGAGTTATCCCCAATGGCAATAGATCCTTTCCCAATCACATCCATGTATGTATGATTGCCCATCAAAATTTGCAGCATGGTGCAAGGCTCAAATGTAGAGAACATAGATTGTGAAGATGCCATATGATGAGAAGCCCCTGAATCGAGAAGCCATCTCCCTAAATCATGATTGGTAATAGAACAAAAAGCTTTTCCTTTTCTTGTCTCAAAAGAGTGATTTTTCTCACTTGTAGAGGCCATGAATACTTTCCCTTTTCCTTTTGAATGTGAGGAAGTAGAAGTTGATGAATCATACTTCTTTTACAATAGGCACAAGTATGTCTCTCCCTCTTTGGTGAATTGTCCCTCTTGGAAGAGGATGAATCTTCTTTTTGTGGAGAGGATGGTGATTTGTCCTTAGGCTTTGATTGCCATTTCTTCTTATTTGAGTTGTCCTTTCCTTGTTTTCCTTTGTTCCCTTGATTTGCCACTAATGCTTGAGACTTAGAAGTCTTAAGAATGTCCATGCTTATCAACTTAGTTTGTCCCATCATCAACATTTCAGCGAAAGCATCAAATGCAGGCATTGTGTATCTTGAACCCATTGTCATCCTATGAGTTTGGAAACTAGAAACAAATGTTGCATATTCTTGTGGAAGTTTGCCCATCAAATTGAAGATCAATTGAGTATCCTTCTTATCAATGCCACAATCTTTGAGTTGTGCCCTCAACTATTTTGCCTTAGTGACATAATCTGGTATAGTATCAAAGTTCTTGGGATCTAACATGGTGAGATCACTTTTGCCAAGCATCCTTGATTAGATTACATTTCTCAATATGAAAAATGAGATCCTTTGATACATAATTTCTTAAGGTACCAATTGTCATGATATTTTTAGTGAGCCAATCCAAGTGATCAACAGGATCAGCCTTAGGATTAGCGGGAGCAACAATAGTTCCATCAATATAATGAGTTAGTCCTTTTTCCATAAGTTTACTCCATGCATCAATTTTCCAAGTAGCATAATTATGAGGAGTTAAGAGAGGAAACTTAGAAGAACCCATAGCAGTAAAAATGAAGGAACACAAGAGACACCCCCTCCAAATTCAATCAATCAAAGTACCCCCCCAAAAATGATGATTTTGACACTTTATATGTAGTGCGTATACAATAGGCCACTTGCAAACAATGGAAAGGTGGACTTCTGGTTTTGTTTTACAACTACCCCAATAGGCTAAGAACTACAAAGCAAAAGACTAGCAAGATAGATCTATGCAATACAAGTGCCAAATTGGCCAAAAAAGGCCATATGTTGAAGTAAAATTTCTACCCAAAATTGCTGCAAACTAATAGCATATTATGAGAATAGACAAAAAATCATGCACTTTCAAAAAAATGGCACCTAAAAAGGAGTTTGTATGAGCCCAAACGGAGTCCTAGAAGTTGCAGAAATGAGGATTAGACAGGTACAGTCACCAAAAACTGAGATTTTTGAAAAATCTATTCATCAAAATCAGAAAATAATTCCACCATGAGAAAGTACATGAAATTCTAGCCCATTTCAAAAACTATTGCACCAAAAAAGGAGCAAAAATGAGCAAGATATGGTCATTTGAAGTTGAACTGCAAAATCAAAAAGCTCAATGGAGGGGCCTGCAAAATTATTTTAAAAATGATGACGTCAGAAAACTGTGAGCCTAAATTTGATGGCCGTATGGCCATCGCAAAAACTTCACCTCCTTGCCTGTGTGGCGTTCATACAGTACAAACGGATGACGTGGATGACATGTGTACGTATGACGTGGTAGACGAGATGGCATTGCTGATGTGGCAGGTTGACCCATGTGGCAGTTGAGGTGGCAGAGAGGGTACTGCCGACGTGGCAGCTCGAAAGGTGACGATGGGGCAGTGGGGTCTGCATAGTTGCGTGGCTGCTCGGGGCCCGACCGACGGTGGAGGTGTTGATGCTTGTGGTGGAGGGATTGGGGCCGATGTCGATGGGAGGGGTCGGGACCGGTGCCGAAAGGAGCTGAAGCTGGTACCGGCGGTGCCACCAATGGGATGGAGGATGTAGCAGCAAAGACCGACAGCGGACAGGACACGACAGGCAGTCAATGGGCAGAGCAGAGTATGGTCAGTGGATTACACCTACAATAAAATTTGTAGTACGATGGGGGTCACGGGGGGGTCTACTTACCCCCAAAAAAAAATTATTTTATTTTTTATTTTTTTTCAAAAAAATCCCTTATGCCTTTTGCAAAAAAAAAAATTCAAAAATACTTTTTTTTTTCAACAAATTTTTTTTCTGCAAAAAACTTAAATTTAAAAAAAAAGAAAATTTCGAAATCCATACCGTACCGCCCAAATTGGGCAATTTTTTTTCTCCAAGCCCAAAATCTGACTTTCACCAAAATAGACTTAATTTATACTCAAAATTCATGAAAACGGCCACCCAGACACAATGGCGAGGTCAGATCTGGTCTATGACGCCTCCAAAAAATGTTTCTCCCTAGATCTACCTCTTGACGTCACAATAATGCCTCTCAAGGACGAATCAATGATGCTCTAATAGCTATGATACCATGTGAGATTTTACCAAGATCAAGAGCTCAATGAAATGTACAAATAGAAACAAAATATAGAACAAGAATAAACTGTATTCTCATTAATAAATAGATGATAATAATAATTACATACAATGAATATGAGTCTGTATATATAGGCAGGGCTATATGAATATGTGAGCACACAAACATGACATGTGGCTCGATAAGAAACAAGGATAGCTAGGAGAAACAATAAAATATTCCACATGAGGTGGATCACCCACCGAAGGTGGAATTATCACTCCACAATAAGTGGATATGATAGAGTAGTAACAAGATCAACACCATAAAAGGTGGAAATTATCCTACACACACTATCCCAATGTGGCACAAACACCCAAGTGTCTCATACCCAAACTACTATGAAATACATTTCCTAAGTAAACTTAAGTATAGTGTAATAATATCCAAGATGAATAATTATTTACACCAATAGCCTCAAGTTCCATCAAATGATCTTCATTATCATCCTCACCTCTACAACCCCCATGACTGGACTTGCAGTCATGATTATGACAAATATCCTTTCCTTTCCTAATAGATGTATCAGCAACAAAAGATTTAAAAAAAGATTCAAATGGTTTTGAAACACTATTATCAAAGTTGTTTAACTCAAACGCAGTCAACTTTCCAATAAGAGAATCAATAGTGACTTTATCTTTAGAGATAGATCTCAGTTCTTGAATTACAGAAACTCTAATAGCATACTATGGTAGGAGAGTTCTAAGCATTTTACTAACAACAATATCATCATCAATCTTACCTCCAACACTCTTAATACCACCTACAACTTCTTTAATCCTTTGACGATATTGTTCAATGTTCTCAGCATTAGTCATTTTCATGTCATCAAATTTGCCTCTTAAACTCTCTTCTTTTGCTCTTTGAACATGTTCATCTCCTCCATAAATCAATTCTAATTTCTCACATACCCCAAATGCAGTTTCTAATCCATGAACATCTATATACTCAAAATCAGATAAAGTACTTACAATTGCTTCCAAGGCTTGAATGTTTTCTTGTTTCTCTTTAAGCTCATCCGGTGTCAAGGGGATGGTAGTAGGAGCAACATACCTATTCATCACATGATTCCAATACTTAGCACTCAATCCTTTAATGTATATCTTCATCCGATCTTTCCATATCCAGTAGTTGTCCTTGGTAAACTTGGGACCCTCCTTCTTCATCATCTTTCTTTAGGATCTTTCCCTCAAGTTGTTAAGCTTTCTGCACACAGAGGACCAATGCTCTAATACCAATTGATAATCTTAGAGGATCTGATTAATACTAAGAGGGGGGTGAATCAGTATTGACAGTAATTTCAATCTTAAAACTTGAGCTTATAAAAACTTCTTCAAATCAAACATAAGCTAGTAATAAACTCTTTACCATTACTGGTAATCACTAATAACCAATTGCTAAATAGGTTTATCAAAACAACTCATTAAGGGTTCATCAATGTGCATAAACTGAAAGTAAAATATAACAACACATAAAAGAATTCACCATATGAACACCATGTTTTTCACGTGGAAACCCAAACAAGGAAAAACCATGGTGGGAATTGGTACCCACAAAAATTGTGCACTCTTTCAGAATGTGCCTTGTTAGGAGCCTAGCCCGGTTAGAAGCTTACAATAATGCCCTATTAGGAGCAGATCCTGTCAGGAGTCACCTGGTTAAGGGATTTAGATGATGGGCCCTGTTAGGAGCTTTGACTTGTTAGGATCAACCTCGCAAGAGGATTTAACACTCTGATATAGAGCTACCTGATTAACGGATCTACCCGGTTAAGGGATTTTGACTGCTGCAATTGTTAGAGAATAACAATGAATGATTTGGGTACAACAGTTAACTACTTGCTTGATCAGATCCAATTAAGCTTTGAATCTTCTACACTCTAGCAGATCTCATACTCTTGTTTGGCTTCACACTTTTCTTAAAACCACTGACACACCAAACATCAACTGTGCCGACATAAAAAAACCTTTACAACTTAGTCGGTTACAAAACCCTAAGACTTACAACATAGATCATCATAGATCTTTTACAATTCATTACGGATCATCAATGATATGACAATCAATTACAACCATTGAATGATCATCGCATCTTGATCTGATACAAAGTCAAACCCTTAGAACACTCTGCTAAGTACTTTGCATATTCTAAAGAAATTCACTTTCCAAACATGCCAAAACATTTTTCAAATACTTCATGCGGTTTGTGTCATGTCATCACCAACATTTGAACTTGATGTAGATCACCGCCAACCCAAAAATTATTACCGGTTAAGAGGATTCTTTACCGGTCCTTAAACCCTTGCAAAAATACAACATAAATCATAAACATGATTTTTGATAACCAAAATATGATGCGGTTCCAGTCAGATACATATTACAATGATACAAGCTCACATTCCAAACTGCAACACTTCAATCATCACCAATCGCCTAATCAAATCAAAACATTCCTTGTTTACCGGTTAAGGTCCTAATTCCTAGTTCACTATCTATAATACCGGTAAGGCATTTCCGGTAGACCAAAAAGACTTAGATGACAAAATACAACATAGTAAACATCAATTGCCATCAATGACACAACACAAATAACTGATCAAAGTCATCTGATCATTCAATCTCAATCTCTTCATCACAATGTCATCACAAACAGTCCTTTATCGGTTCACTCACCATTCTTGATCTGCATCAGTTATGACAATTATGCCAACAAAACCAAGATAAATTGTAGTGTGAGAGAATGTGAACAAAGATATTGCACCAAGGCTCATGAACTTGCTTCTAAAACCATTTCCTCTGCTAAGACAGCAAATATTGACTTGATTCTATTTGCCTAGCCTTTGCCTAGACCAAGGGAGGAAGTTCATCTTAATAAAAAATTAAAATTATCCACACAAAATTGAAAATACATTTCCAATATGCATTAAAGTTCCTATTTTGATTACTTTGGCTGATAATAATGTTTTTGATACTAACAATATTAATGTTCATGGTTTTGATGATATGTATGCGGTTATTGAGATTAATCATGATCTATCTTCAAGATTTTCAAAAGCATTAATCCTAGCTCCTAGTGAGAAACAAAGTGACTCATCATTAGAGCATGGTCCTTGTTTGGAACTTATTGTAGATCCATCTACCATGCTCGTTGCAGGGCTTCTCTCACATCTTCTCCACCATCCCTAAACAATTTTATGCAATATTGGGAGGGGGATGAATTGATGTACTAACCTCACTTGTACTATGTGGATTCTTTTTTGTGTGTTTACTTGCATGTAATGTGTTTCCCTTGTGATGTGTCGCTTGATATTGTCTTTATGTTATGTTAGGTTCTCTTTGGATGGCCCTTGTTGCTCCATTGGTGCAAATTAATTTAAAGAGGCCAAAAAAGTTGTGACATTCCTCTATGTGTATTTCAATTCTTCTATATGGCATATTCAAGTTATGTCGTACGTGTTATTGTCATAAATATGCCTTTGTGTTGTCTACTTGGGAACAATGCAACGCGTTGATCTCTCACTTTTTGGTCTCTACCATGTTGAACCAAAAAAACTTTTGTTGTTCATCTTATGTGCTCTTCTTCTATTATACATGTAGTTCCACTACCCTTGGGGGATGAGATCAATTCAATGCAATTATACTTGATATACATGATTTTCAAATGTGCATACTAAACCTAGTTATTGGATCCCTTATGTGCTATCTTTTTGTCGTATGCTTCATTACCCTTGATTTGTCCTTGCTTGGAGACATATCATTATGGCAACATGCTTGTCTTTTGGATGAATGTATGCTATCTTAAAGTAGTTGCTCCCAATAAAGTAGGGACATCAGCTAACAAACACATTTTTGACATTTGGAATGACAAATTTATGGCCCTAGGAAATCCTAATGGACCTACAAACCAAAATCCTCATTGACCTATTCACCTTCCATCATCATTATCCTAGTCATCTACTTTCATTAACCGACCTTCCATTATCCCCTTTGGACTTAGTAATTGTGAGATTAATCTTGAAGCAACCAAGATCAAAGAGACCAAAAGATAGCACAATGACAAGAGAGATAAAATATGACAAGAATAAACTGTATCCCTATCAAGATGCAAAAGAGATCAACTGGATCATCAAGAATCACATACAATGTAGATGAGCCTTCTTATAAAGGCAAGACTAAGAGACAAGACATCACACAATGATGACATGTAGCTCAATGAGATGCAAGGGTGGATAAGGGTAGGTAGGAGAAATAGTAAAATATTCCACATGAGGTGGATCAGCCACCGAAGGTGGAATGTAACAACAAGATCACACCATAAAAGGTGGGAATTATCCTACATACACACTCGCAATGTATGCACATCTCCCTAAGTGTCTCATATGCAAACTACAATGTGGTACATGTACCTAAGTAAACTTAAGTAAAGTGTAATTATATCCAAGATGAATAAATAATTACACCAACACCCTTCCTTAAGTGCAACTTAGGGGAATGCACTTAAGTCTACAATGCAACTAAGCAATGCGAGATGGGTCCCTATTACAAGGCCATGTTAGATACCCATGTACAAATGCAAATGCGATCTCCCATAAAGTGGGGAAAGAGAGAAAAACCCAATGGAAAAAACCCTCCCCCCAAAAGAGAGATGAAAACTATACAAAGAACTCTCAAAGAAGTATGTGAAGGACAAAACCCCATGTGAGGAAAAATTCCCCCCCATATGAGAGAAGAAGAAGAAGAGAGACTAAGTAGCCCCTTCCCCACCCAACCCCGCCAATGTAAAATCCGCACCAATGGTAGAAGCTCAAAACTGAATGAAGAAACTGCTCCATGATCATCAAACAACGTTCCTCCCCTTGGGAAGAAACAAAACCAAAGGTGTATCCATGAATCCTCCCCAATCATGAAGGGAAGATGTAGGAAAAAAACTCATGATGAATGGAATCTTTGAAAATTGCTCAAGTGTCCCCATGTCAATGTTGAAAGTTACCCCCTCCAAAGGTGGTGAGCTGATCCACACTGCTAAAAAAGGCACTCCAAGATCTAATGGAGAAGCATGTAGAACATGATCCAAAGACTCACATGTCTCCTCTAAGGATAAAGAGACCTCCAATAACTATTGTACATAAGAATCCACAATCATGTCAACCTCAAAAAAATGATCATGTAGAGAATGAACAGGAGGGTCAGAGTGTTCCCTCACAACAATCGAAGAAGGATCATCTTCATCAAAGAGAAGATGAATATCATCAATGATATATCTGTTAGGGTTTCAAGCAGAACCGAAGCAAATATGAACTAACAATTATATGCAGATTTAAAACAAAAGATAAAGAAATAAAACAGGACATAGATAACACAGAGATTTAACGTGGTTCACCCAGAATGGGTTACGTCCACCATACATAGTCGTCCAATCTTTCTTATTATCCAGCAAAAATAGTACATCAACATTACAATGCCTTAAGCATCCCAACCACTTATAACATGTGTTTTTAGGGCAACAATCAAAGTCGGCCTTTTTAGGGTTTTATTACAATGTCGGTTTTCATCAACAAAAATACCCCCAAAAAATTTTTTCTTGGGGGCTCCCACCCCTGAACCCCCACTTTTCTCAGGGGCTACCGCCCCCAAACCCAGCGAGGATACGTGCTGAGTGTACAGTACTTTTCTGATTAGTCGCCACATTTCAACAATATCCTCATTTCTGCAAGTTTCGAGACTCCGTTTGGGCTCATACGAACTCCTTTTCAGGTGCCATTTTTTTTTAAAGTGCATGAATTTTTGTCTACTTTCATAACCTGCTATCAGTTTGCAGTGATTTTGAGTGGAAATTATACTTTCAGCATATGGTCTTTTTTGGCCAATTTGGCACTTGTATTGCATAGATCTACACTTTTGGTCTTTTGCATTGTAGTTCTAAGCCTATTGGGGCAAGTTGTAAAACAAAATCAGAAGTCCACATTGTCATTGTTTACAAGTGGCCTATTGTACACACACAATAATAAATATTAATAAATCTTAATCAATCCTTTGATCAAATCCATCATCCCCAATCCTTAATCCTTATCTAAGGTCAAACTATACAAAATTTATCTAGATTCTTAATCCTTTGTGATACCTATTTAGTGAAGTGCTTAAGAACTTATCTATCTTAAGTATTGCACTTAATTAGCCACATTCATTTGGTTAAAATCCATAATCCCTGTCTAATCTTGCTTGGGAACTCTACTTATCCTAAGTCAAAAAATATATAATCAAAATCAAAGTCTTTCGCTAAGGATATAGGTCTTACCTAGTTTTGACTTGACCTTACCCCATCCAAATCAAATCCATCCTAAATTTAACTTAATCCAAGCCAAATTGAATCCAATATAATCCTAATTAACCCTATCCAAGTTAAAACCATAATCCAAACTAAAATCCAAATCGAACTTTAATCAAAGCTATCCAATCCAAATCGGCCTAATCAAAATTTGATCCAAGCTAATCCTAACCAATCCAATCAAAATGCAATACTAACTCCAAAGCTCACCCCAAATCTCAATCCATTATCTTTAATCCAAACCTTTGCTTCTAGTCTAAAATCCATCCATTCTCCAATCTTCTAACCTTAATTACCTAATCCACTTTCATTTCCCACCACCTTAGAGGTTTACCCGTGTATGGTCTACACGTGAGCTCAAAAGAAGAAACTAATGGATTATCATACTAATGAGCTCCTCAACCCTAACCTCCCTTGTGGGATGCATGAATCAAACCAAGAAGAAGAGGTACCGGTTGATCAACCTAATGCATCCCCATGATTGCCATCTTTCCTAAATAATGCATATAACCAAGAGATGTTGGAAAAGTTAATCTCCAATAGTTTAAGAGTTTGAAAGAATTTTTTTGCATCATCTCTCTTGTTAGATTTAGCATTTGAAAGAGTTATTCTCCACTTATACTTGCCTTTAAAATTAAATATAAGATATCAGCATATTAGTTTAAAGTAATAATAATATAATAGACTATTTATTTTATGCTTTTAATTATTTTTCAAAAACTATACAAATTTACAATGTTGAAGAAAGACATAGAGGGCTATCATAGTGGAGACCCTAATAACCCCTTAACATTGTTATCATTTGATAATGAGCATTGAGCTCAACCTTGAAATAATACCATCCTTCTCAAACTTTTTAATGCTTGAATTTACTTTTTATTTGTTTTACAAATAAATTTTGGACGAGTAAATATGAAGAGAGTTTATTCTATTTCATCACCAGTAACATTTTACACCTTTGTCCCTTGTAAGTGACTTGAGAGCATAATCAGACTCATGCATGATAGATTACATTAGTCTTGCTTATGGAGGAAAGGTGTGCTTCATAGACTCTTTTCAAATTTTACTATTTTTTTATTAATTTTTTCACTTCACACCAAAGCCACATAAGGATTCCTTGACGTAGATCTTGCATAAGGTTGGAAGATTGCTTTAACTTTGATGTTAATCACTAATATCTTGGAATGTAATTTACCCCGCAACAATTTCTACTAGCTACCGCAGTCAAATTTCAATCTTCCACTGTAATTTCTACCACCAATTTAGTTTTCAGCTTCCACCATTAAATCTGCAGTTATCTTTTAGTTTTTCCTCATAACTGTATGTTATGAATTCTTTCTAGAATTCTCTATATGCTTCTAAATTCTTCCTTAAATGAGGTAGATGTAGTCCATTTATAGACAAGCATTGAGATTATGTTTTGTGCAACAACACAATATAACTTCTTTGTGTATGCAATTGGTAAATTTGTGTGTATTTTGCTCCATCCACTCCTTCAAAGTGGTGTTAGAGCCAGGTTGATTGAGAGTACATAGTTGAAGCAAATTGTGGGTGTGCAATTGAAAAAGTACAGTTTTTTCAAGGAGTGTTATAGCCAGTCTCTGTCATCAGAGAAATTTTTTGGTATATAAAATAAAGAAACCCAGATTATGGTATGTAATAGATCACAATTTTTTAAAGGATTAGAAAGTGGTTTGAAAGTGGTTCCCAACTTTTGAAGGGAGCAAAACTGCAAAAGAAGTTCACTTTTGCACAAAGATTTGTATAGCAGAGACTTGCATACAGGGAGACTCGTAGCTAAAAGAGTACACCAAAATTTGTTAATTAAAAGAGTGTAGAAAAGGATTGTGGCTACTTTAAATTAGAAGAGAAGATGCTACCACGAGATCAAATTCCCATCACTGCAGAGAAGAAAGAGATCGACTAGCAAAAGGTCTAGAAGCCTTGGGTGCTATTGAGATAAAGAATAGATTGTAGCTAATAGAGGTAATGGCATTATTATTTAAGAAGGGATTTGATGTTGTTTGGTGATCACATTATTAAATATATTTTGAAAGAATTTTTATTGCAATTTTGTGTTGCCCTAGTTAGAGTTTGGTACTTTTTGTTGAAATTTTTAGATTACAGATGTTATCTTTAAAGAAAAAGAATGTTGCGATATTGCACGTGTCAAGAAGTTGTTGAAAGTTATGATTTATGAAGCTTGAAGAAAGATTGTTATTGAAGAGAAGGCATGGAAAGCTGTTGACTCATAATAAGGTGAGTTTAAATTGTTTGTTTCAATGGGAGAATTAGGTAAAAGAATGTTGAAGGAAAATACAAATCTAATTTCTGATATAGATCTTTTAAAAGAAAAATTAATAGAAGTGAAGAAAAGTAAAGTACGTATACAAGTAGAAAAATATAAACTTTCAAATGAAATTAGTGATTATAAAGAGAAAATTGAAGAGCTAGAGGAAAAATTAAAGTGTTTGAAAGAAGAACATGTTTTGCAATCGAAGAAATTGATTAAGTTTGATGAGAAGTGTTGACACTTTCAAATTCAAAAGGAATTTGAAGTGATCATGTTGAAAATTTTGCTAAGGCACATGAAACATACCCCTCAAAAGACTTTTCTGAGTTGCCTACTTTGAGGATGAATAAGTTGGAGCCTGATGAATGATATGAGAAATGGCATTAGGAATATATTCATCAGTTATCAATAAGCATATACACTCATTTACAGCTTCCCATGATTGAAATAGACTCATTTTTCAAGCACCTAGTTTGAGGGGTTAACACAAATATGATTTTTCATTTTTAAAATTGTTCGAGTAGCGTACTTTGGAGGCTTGCATTTCACATTTGGTTGACTGTCATGACAAACCAATATTTTTCCCATATTTCTAGCATATTGATGTACCCTTCTACCAATTCTCAAATCCTTGGGACCTCATTTGACATGTTTGCCAAGTCCAAATCGTTTGCCATTTGTTATGTTTTGTTGTTTACACAGTGAAATGTTTTTTAGAGAGTTCACTTTGAGCATTCAGTTTTCATATCTAGATGATTATTACATCAATCTCATATTTTTTTTGTGATTCTCCATATCTTAATAAGCTTACATGTCAGTTTGTAGGGCCCTCAAACTTCATTTGATGTATTTCCCAGGTTAAAATGAAATGCAAATTATTCAAATTTGCTGACAAACTAGTGTTAAAGCCATTAAAGTAGCCCTGCATTTTGATTTTGATTTTCAATCCAATGACCTGCACATCAAAACAATTGGTCTACTGAATTATTTGTAGTTCAATGATCTTCTGTGCAAGTTTCCAGGTCCTCATGATAGTGTTGCTATTTTTTTAAAATGTATTTGAAACAGGGTTCAAAAGGGGTTTTGCCAGGTTCTAGTGCAAAAAAAACTTAGTCAACTTTGGTGATTAATATCTTGCACTCCAGACAGTGTCATGTAAATCCACTTTGTAATGTGATTCCCAATATACCAGTCTACATGCCTATCAGTTTCCATGGTCTCATGTTGCCATTTGATCAGTTTTTGCAAGCATTTCCAGAGGCTCCGAGCTTAGGTTAAAAATTCAAATTCCAATGATTACATGCTTCATATTTTCCATCCCAGATGCATCCATGAATGCTTTCAATTTGGATTCAGAGTGCAGCATCAGGTTCCATTCTGGAATTGTGAATGGTGGAAATTACAAAGAAATTGTGGTACATTCTCAATGCATTTGTTTCTTATGTTCTTGGTTGCTAAAGTGTTTTTGACTAAACGGTTGTTTGAGAGCTCTGGAATGGGTTATGGACATTTGTTTAAGCATAATGTAGGGAGATTCATGTTTTATATATATAAGGGATAATAGATCATGTAAGGGATTTTACTCTTTTGTTTCTCATAGGGATAGACATTGGATTATACCATTCGTCATAAAATCTATAGATTGACGAACCATTGTGAAGATTTAAAAGATTTATCTAATTTTGTTTGGCCTTTATGGGTGCTTCTCAAGGTGAGGATCTGAATATTACACCTTATGTCTTTGTCACTTCGTGTATTTTGTTTTCATCCCAACAATGAAGTGTCTGTGGCATACCGTGCCCCTCTTACAAAATAGGTAAGTCCAAGATATCTTATCAATACAAGGATTAAAGTGTTGTAAACACTTTGCATTCATTATAAGCTTCACATTTGTTGAGCAATTGCCTTAATTTGTGTATTTTGAGTTTTTCTCTCTCATTTTCCAAACCCCAATTAGAACGAAGAGTCGACATTTAAAATCCCAAAGTTTGTTCATAGGCCGCACTTGGTCCCACACTTATGAAGCTTCCTGACTGCCCTTATTTAGGCTTCAGCCTTGTAGGGGATCAACAAAGAGTAAGGAATAAACTTTCTAATTAGAGAAATAAATTCCTTTGCTCGGTCGATAAAATACAAATTATCGATGAAATATTTCTTACAACACATTTATTATTTCACATGTTGGATACCTTCTAAAAAGGGTATTGAAGATTTAATCAAAATTATCCATCAATATTTTTGGCCTAGATTGAATGTTAACAGTGGATTTATTGTTACTACTTATTAAGTTGCCATTAGTTTTATGTCCAATGTCATTCTATATACTCTAATCGGTTACTACTACCGAAATATTCAGTCAATATGTACAGAACAGTCGGTTATAGAAGAAAGTAGTCACAGAGCTTAGTATACACCGAGCAATCTACCAAGTAACATTCTATGACTACCGAGCAGTAAAGATGATACACCGAATTGATATACACTGAGTGAAACGTGTTACCAGATTCATTGAACCTGGACACTCATATGGAAACGTGTTACAAAATCGAGGAACATAGAGCCGTTATCACATTGGAAATTGCACTTCAAGATTCTGTATGATTTCGAGGTCATTTATCCAATGAAATATTTTGCATGGTTATTCATTTGATAAATCATGATTGTAAGATCGAAGCAATGAACCTGATCACCGACATAAGAGATCTATTTATACAGCATGGATTAAGGATAAAATATGAAAAAAAATGAGTGTGAAAAAAAGACATGTGTAAAAGATAAGAAAGCATTGAGTAATACGACTGTCAGAGACACAAAAGTCACCGAGAAGCATTTTACAGAACAGTCAAAGAACAGAGTAAACAGAAGGGTTTACCGAGTTACTTTATGGGTTACCGAGGTATGCTGTAAGCAAAGTAATCTTATTTGAGCACATAGAATCTGTTATAACATTTCAAATGTGAAGTTGTAGATATTTGTATTGATTTTATTGTAATATTTTGAGTTGTAGAGAAACCTTTAACAGGGTAAAAGACTTTAACAAAGTCTATAAATTGTAAAGCCTTTAACCAGGTGCAGCATTTAGAATAAGTGTTGTAAAATCCTTTAGCAAGGTAGATCTAACAGATCTTGATACTCCTAACAGGGTAAGCTATCAGAAATAGCTAAACATGTAGCTCTAACTGAGCAATCTTTATTATTGCAGTAGTGAAGTTGTGGGTGCCATCCCCACCGCAGTTTTTCTCTCTAACCAAGAGTTTCTACGTAACCAAAATGTAAGTGTTATGGAGTGAATCATGTATGATTGTTATTCATTTGTTTTAGCTTTATGTTATGTTATAGCAGTTTTTGGTTTATGCATAACAGTAAAGATATTGTTGAAGAAAAGTTTTGAAGTACTGATTCACCCCTCCCCTCTCAGTACATTAGCTTTCCATATTGGGCCTAACAATTGGTATTAGAGCTTCAATCTTGGAAAAGGGTTTAACAGCCTAAAGAGAAAGATCTTATCAATGGAAGGCTATAAACAATCTTGGAGAATTGTGTATTTGCAAGAAAAGTTGGATCATGCAAATCAAGTGATTGCAGACATGCAAAGACAAATGCAAAAATCATTGAAAGTCAGAAGAAGATTATCTAGTGATTTGCAAGACTCTCAAGAGTTAGTGGAACAAATTGAGACATCATCTGAGAATAGTATGTCTGAAGAGACTAAAGAAATGATTGAAGTATTGAAGGAAAAGAACAAAGCACTGGCTGATCAGCTAAAAGCAATGAAAAGAGAACATGAACAATTCAACACACAGATGACTGAAAATCTTGATGCATTGAGGACAGCTGAGGATAAAGTAAGAGATCTAGAAAGAGGAAATCAACAGCTTAAAGCATTAGTATCTGAAAAGAATGATGAAATCACAAGGTTGACTGGTATTCAACAAAATCTGTCAGATCAAGTAGGTTATGCACGTCATGAAGCAAATCTAAAAGATGATGAGAATCAAGCATTGAAACTTGAAATATCAAGGTTGACCAATGAACTTGAAATAGAGAAGAAATCCAAAGAAACACTAAAGAAGAGTTATGAAGCATCAAAGATGTTGGATGAACAACTGAATACAAGAAGACCCAACAAAGATGCAGGACTCGGTTACAAAGGAAACGACTCTACCGAGAATGGAATCCATACTACCGAGAGAGGAGAATCATCAAAGCAAGTTGGAAATAAGAAGAATATCAAAGGAAAGAAGCCTATTTGCAACTATTGTGGAAATCAAGGTCATACTGCTAATATGTGCCAAATCAGAAAAGGTAAGCAACCGAATGTCACTAAGTCTAATGGTTATTGTCACAATTGCAATAAATATGGTCATACATCTAACCAATGTAGGACAAAGTCTGCTAGCAATTATCAAAAGGCAAAATTCAAAGGATTTTATAAAAACTGCAATAGATATGGACATAGTATCGAGAAGTGTTGGTATAAGAAAAAGAACTATATGTGGTCTGCACATCGAGCAAATCCTAGAGGCTACTGAACTCACATAGATCCTTACCAATAGTATTCTGTAGTACCATGGGATTACAATACAAGGATATGGTGTGAATGTTGTGGAAGATATGGACATATAAATGCCAACTGCTTTATAAGATTTGGAATGAAAAACTGAAGATCATGGAGAAATTCTGGTATGGCATGTTTTCATTGTCATAAAGTTGGACACTTGGCTGGAGATTGCAAAGATCAACCAAGAGGAGATAGTGAAGAAATAAAAGGCAAATTACAGATGATTTGGAGAAAGAAGGAAATTGTGTCAAATGAAGAAAGCACCTTACCTACCAAGTTAGGTGCACCTATTCCAAATTAATCGGTAAAAGTATGAAGGGACTGCATTCTCTCAAAGGTTAAATCTTAACAGTTCCTATTTTAGTATGTACTTAATTAAAAATCTGAATAGCTAAGATGTATTAGAAAATCTGAAATTTTATAAAGTCTTTTTGAGCACTATACAAGAAGCCTGTCAAGTCGGTAAATACAGGAAGCCTGTCAAGTTGGTAAATGCAGGAAGTCTGGCTACTTAGTTAAAGCGCAAAAAGGAAAGTAAATCAGTTTAGTGGAACCGAGTGCATTTAATGTTTTTGACCTAATCTGCAGAAAGCCCGATAAGGTATATTATGCATTTACGCGGTCATTTTACACTTACCAACTTTTCAAGAGAGCAGAGCAAGCGATTCTAAGGCGATCAAACCTCCTTCGAAGTGAATTTCAAGGTATTTACACATCAATCTCAACACATTGTCAAGCTAGTTTACCGATCACATCTGTTGAGAATTTCTATTTCATATTTGCTAAGAGGAAAGCGTCTGCCGTTTGAAAGTCTTCAAACCCTAAGAATCTTTTGTTAGAATTTATCTGAAATCTGCAATGGCACCTAAGATCCAGAAGCCCATTGTAGTTGAGAATATTGAAAAGCCCTCACTAAAATACTCTTTAACTCCCAAAGTAGCATCTGAACCGGATGACAAAACTGCATTTTCACTCATTCCGGATAGAGTTTTCTTAGTTGAGGATTTCAGATTCTTCACCAAATGTCGTGTTGAGGAACTCGGTCATGTTGAAATCAAAGATACATATGATGAATTGTGCATTGATGGGAAATTGGATAGCAAGTTCGAACACATTAGAATCAAGGGATTGACTGAAGCCCTAACCTATCCCCGTGTATTTAAACCCCAGTGGGTCAAGTTTGTTCTAAGCAGAGTTCATGATAATTTCATGTGGTTAGAGGAACAACCATTCAAAATTACCAAGGAAATCATTCATTTGATCACCAGTTACCCTATCTATGATCATGCACGAGCTCAGAAAATGATATCACAGAAGGAATTGATCAGCTTAACCGGAGTGGAATCTGATTGCAGAGGACTGAAACTGAACAATGTGACAAATGCAGAGCTGAAGTTTTCCATTAGAGTAATAGGTTATTGTTTCTTCCAATCGGCAAGGGAAAATAGTGTACCCTGTGCAGCAGTTGATCTAGCATACAAAATTGTGAAGAAAGGCATGAAAATTGATTTATGCGAGGTATTGTTGAAAAACTTGTTTGAGAATCTGAATACCATAAGGAAGCTGAAGAAGAACAACTCGGCGAATACATTGAAGTTTGGATCACTTCTGGTATGCATGTTTTTCTATTTTGAGAAATTATTTCCATCAGTCAATAACGTAGTTTGGGAGCTACACCGACCAATCACACATCAAATCAAAGACTTCATCAAGAAGTTAGGTGATAATTTTAATGATATTATGGATGATTATTTCAGCAAGTTTCAAGAGAAGATGCATAACAGGCATAGAATTCCACCCCAGCTAGTGGAAAAATACAAGGATGACATATGTTTTGAAGTGGACACCGACTATTGCTATGTGAATGTTGTGGAACCAAGAACTCAATCTTTGCCACCTATGGGTTATGAGATTGATTTTGACATCACACAACAGCAGATAGATGCTTTTCTAACATTACCAAGGCATGCTACCGAGCTGAGATATGGAACATATGAAGAAGTTAAAGAGAAAGTAAAGATGAGCATTGTAGTACCCAAGGCTACAAGGAAGGCAACAAAAATGATCAAGGTATTAACAGAGAAATTTGGAGAAGGTTCTTCCTCCACACCTAACAAAGGCACTCTAGTCGTCACCGAAGAGGAATTTGAAGCCCAGGAGGCAGCTATTACATTGAGCACCAAATTGCCTAAAGGTAAAGTTCTGAAAAGGAAGAAGAAGGATACATCAGAGGTATCACCGACTCCCTTAGCAAAGTGACCTAATAGAAGAGCATTAGCAGCTTCACCGAGTAAGAAGCCAAAGAATGTTGCTGCACCTAAGGTAACAAAAACTTACAAGAAATCTACTTGGAGACTCATTTTGGCTAAAGTGTCTAGTGATACTGAATCTGAGGACAAAAACAAATTTCAGATTGTCAAGAGTACAAAGGATAATGTACATAGTGTTGAAATTTTTTGTGTTAATCGGAAACAATATGGTGGATTTGGATCCTTCAGATATGTTAAATATGAATCTAGAAATGATGCAGAAAAGAGACAAATTGAAGAAGCTATCATCTGCACACTTCTAAAATTCCGATTGGTCCCATTGGAAGTATCTAATTCTCTTCCAAAAGAATTGTATGTGCATATTGATAACAGGTGGAAATATGCAATGGACTCGGAAAAACAGATTAGAGAAAGAAGTCTGGTACATCTCTTTCCAGACATGTCGGTAGATGAGATCAAAGAAAATCTGCAAAACTACCACAAAAGCTTCCTAGTCAAGCAAAAAGCTTTAAAATTGATGAATGGACTTTATCTGGAAGTAGAGATAGAAACCAAGGAAAAGTGGCAGGAAATCTTTCACATCAAGGATGCTGGTGAGCAAGCTGAAATTGAAATAGTTGATGTCACCGAGCAAGACCCTGCTAATACTATACAAGTTGATGAAGATATCATGGACACTGAGGCACCTGACCAGGAAATGATAGAAGGAAATTCTTATGCCCTACTTGTATCCAGTGAATCAGTTTTGGAACAAGTTCAACCCTATCCTCCAATCAAACAACCTACTTCAATCGAGGCCCCTCAGGATACGGAACAAGGCACAGAAGTTCACAATTCTACAGAAGGAAAAGGTACTTCCCAAGCCACCAGGAAACAGACCTTACAAGCACCTTCTAGCACTGAAAATGTTGCAACCGAGACACCAAGCATAGAGGCACCAAAGGACACATCAGAGGCTAAAGTAATCGGCCTCACAAGCAATTGTCTTAGTTCAACCAGTGAAAGGTAAAGAAAAGAAGATGAAAAAGCATAGTTTCAAAGTTGATTTGTCAAAACCAATAGTGTTGCCAAATGTTGATATATCCAAATTAAAAGGGCAAGCACTCATTGATTTCGGTGAACTATGCAAAGCCAAAGCCGAACAAGAGAAGCAAATGGCTATTCAAAAGAAAAATAAAGTACTTCAGAAGGTGAAAGCACTCTTAACCGATATGTTACCTGAAGCTACAGTGACAACTGATGCAGCCATCCATGTTCAACTGGATGAACTCCTAACCAAGATAGAGATATCTGGAGTAGATGCATCGAAATATTTGAGCAAATTAAAGGACAAGGAGCTCATTGCTAGGATGATTGAAGAGGTATAGAAGGCTATAGCTATTGGCAAAGTTAAACTTGTCAAATTTATTGCTAAGTTGACCCCTCAACTCAAGCACATTCTTTATTTATTTCAAAAACTCTGTACATTCTCTTTATTCATTAAGGACATTAAAAATAAAATGGACGTGATTGAAAAAGAGATCACCAATCTCTCAAGGAAGTTGACCACTGAGCCCAATTCTATTCAGAACTTCTATACAAAGTTGCAAAAGCTCATGGCTCAACAGTTGGAACTCAGGAATGAAGAACACAAGATAAGGATGGACATAATGGCACTTCAAACATTATTCATTCCTCATCTTTCATCCGTCCAAGAACAGATCCACAAGGCTACCTCCCTATCCACTCAGCAAGAGGGAAGCACATTAGATGGACTAATTTCACTATTAGCTGACATTACAGCTCAGAATTCATTTATGGACAATGTCAAGAATACCCTCTCTGCCGCTCTTACCGACGGACAAACAAAGTACAAATCCATTTTTGACCAGTTGCCACCACCGAATGGTAATTAAATTTTGATGTTTGTCAAAAAGGGGGAGTGATATAGCATCAAAGTATCAAAAACAAGGAGTGTAGTATACAGGGGGAGTATACCGAGCAGAACAGATATACGAGCAAAACAGAGTATCTTATGAACAGTTAATTTTGACAGTGATCACTGAGCAATAAACCAAGCAATAAATACAGAATATTGATCACCGAGCATACAAAATTAGAGTTATGTACAGTATATTGATAAGGGGAGTATATTTAAATATTTTCATTGACAAATGTATATACTATCAGTTTTTGTCAAAAAAATTTAAGTATATAGATTTTGAGTTATGACTTTGAAAGTAGTTTTGTCAAACATCTCAACTAATGTCAAAAGGGGAGATTGTTACTACTTATTAAGTTGCCATTGGTTTTATGTCCAAAGTCATTCTATATACTCTAATCGGTTACTACTACTAAAATATTCAATCGGTATGTACAGAACAGTCGATTATAGAAGAAAGTAGTCACAGAGCTTAGTATACACCGAGCAGTCTACCGAGTAACATTATATGACTACCGAGTAGCAAAGATGATACACCGAGTGAAATGTGTTACCAGATTCATTGAACTTGGACACTCATATGGAAACGTGTTACAAGATCGAGGAACATAGAGCCGTTATCACATTGGAAATTGCACTTCAAGATTCTGTATGATTTTGAGGTCATTTATCCAATGAAATATTTTGCATGGTTATTCATTCGATAAATCATGATTGTAAGATCGAAGCAATGAACCTGATCACCGACATAAGAGATCTATTTATACAACATGGATTAAGGATAAAATATGAAAAAAATGAGTGTATGAACAAAAGACGTGTAAAAGATAAGAAAGCACTGAGTAATACGACTGTCAGAGGCACAAAGGTCACCGAGAAGCATTTCACAAAACAGTCAAAGAACAGAGTAAACAGAAGGGTTTACCGAGTTACTTTATGGGTTACCGAGGTATGCTGTAAGCAAGGTAATCTTATTTGAGCACATAGAATCTGCTATAACATTTCAGATGTGAAGTTGTAGATATTTGTATTGATTTTATTGTAATATTTTGAGTTGTAGAGAAACCTTTAACAGGGTAAAAGACTCTAACAAAGTCTATAAATTGTAAAGCCTTTAACCAGGTGCAACATTTAGAATAAGTGTTGTAAAATCCTTTAGTAAGGTAGATCTAATAGATCTTGATACTCCTAATAGGGTAAGCTATTAGAAATAGCTAAACATGTAGCTCTAACCGAGCAATCTTTATTATTGCAGTAGTGAAGCTGTGGGTGCCATCCCCACCGCAATTTTTCTCTCTAACCAAGAGTTTCTGCATAAACAAAATATAAGTGTTATGGAGTGAAATCATGTATGATTGTTATTCGTTTGTTTTAGCTTTATGTTATGTTACAAGAGTTTTGGGTTATGCATAACAGTAAAGATATTGTTGAAAAAAAGTTTTGAAGTACTAATTCACCCCTCCCCTCTCAGTACATTAGCTTTCCATATTGGGCCAACATTTATATCCACATCATTGATCCATTGTATTTAGCCTAAATGTAAAGGTTGCTAGGGGCTAATAGATCCAAAAACACAAGGACTTTGTTTCACTTCCAAATGGATTATTAGAGTTGTCCATTGGAATGAACCATGGATGATACTTATGCAAAATTACATTGATCTTGCCTCTATTCAAAGTATCTTGCAGCATGTGCAATGGCAAGTTCTTCATGCCCCTTTTAATTCAATCGAGGCCTCTTTTCCCATTCAATGGATATAAAAGACTTGGCAACATATTTTTCTTCTAATATGGAGAAAAACTCGCTCCAACATAGATTTATCTTCTCCACCTCATCTTTTTGGTGGAACAAACATGTTATTTATCAAATTTAACCCTTTTCCTTAAGGTGTCCAAATCACTCGTATTATCTACTTAAAACGAGAATGCAAAGTTGGTGATCTTTGAGACTTTCTTACAATAAGTTGGTTACCTTTGCATACCATCAAAAATCTCAATTCAACATAAGCAACAAATATAAAATACATTTTATTTTTGTGCAATGTCTACATCCTTTAGCTCTAGCTATGAAATTATGTACTCCTACTTGTTGTGACGTAATCACACATTGCCCCATTACAAATGGTGACCCCATTGTTGTTGCTTTTTATGGTGGTGTTTTGGCGTCTTGGGATTTTGTCTCTGATTTCTCACCTCTACACATGAATCGAGTTTTTCGAAATTTGAAGGAGTCATCAAAATCAATAAGGAGGAGTGGTCAAAAAGGTGTTCTGATGCTACAAATGTGCTCAGACAAGTTGAAGGAGTAAAATTACAATTTCCCGTAGTCACTTCTAACAACTTCCTACTTTTTAGGAAATTTGTTTTTTTCGCTTTTTCTAGATTTAGAAAGTTTTGTTTTTGACATTTTAGGGCCAATCCAGGAACTTGTTTTCTTTCTAAAAATAGAAAGTTGCTTTTTGTTTTTTCGAGGTCACAAGTGGTCATTGAGTTTGAAAATGTCAAGTCAAGAAAGTTCATCCAAAATAAACTAGGTGTGGAATCACTTTCAAATCCAAAGGATAATTTCCAAAAGCTAATTGAAGATCACAAAAACTGACTAAGTATGGAACTTGAAATGAGGAATTCCTTGTCCAAATCATGAAGAATGCCTATCCATGAAAGAATTTCTTGTTTCATGATGAAGTTTGCCTTCCATACTTGGAAAAATTCCTATTCTCATTCCAACTTCGCCTTGGCAAACAAGGAAAATTCCATGGACCAACATGAAGTCCACCCATGCTTTTGGAAATTTCCTAATGGCATCATGAAGTCTGGCACCTAGCATTGGGAACATTTCTCGATTCCCAACCAAGTCTGTTCAAGATGAAGAAGATTCCTTGTTGCACATGAAGGCCACCCTCAAGATGGATGAATTTGTTGTCTCAAGCAAACTCCGCCCTCCATCCAAGGGCAAATTTCTTGATTAGCTAGCAAGTATGCCGAAGCCTTGGTGAATTTTCCTTTGTAGCATGTGAAGTCTACCCTCCAAAGGTGAAAATTCCTTGTGTAAGCATTAAGAATGCCTTGGCAATAGGGAAAATTCCTTCTGCTCATACAAAGTTTGCCCCCCCTTGGTGAAAATTTCCTTAGCAAGACATGAAGTCCACCCAAGGACGATGGTGACAAATTTGGCTAAGTGAGTGGCAACATGGTGAAAATTTTCGATCAAGAAGAAATTCCGCCTATGGAGAGATGAAATTCTTGTGCCAACATCCAAGTCCGCCCTCAAAACATGAAGAACTCCTTGGGCAAGCATGAAGTTTGCCCAAGGTATAAGGAAGTTCCTTGAACACATACAAAGTCCACCTTGGGACATGGAAAATTCCTCCAAGCATCATTAAGTTCGCCCTTGGTGGATAGAAGAAGACTTTAACTAAGTATAGGTGAAATAAAGCAAAAAAGGATAGAAGCAAAAGAAATCACCCAAGTGTTGAAAGAGAGTGTTGAAGGAAAGATGATTAAAGCAAAAAGATGAAATAAAAAAAGAAATTTGCACAGTCTTCGAAGAGAAAAAGTCAAAATTTTGGTTAAATATGAGATATGAGAAGCAAGATAAAGCTCAACCAAAAAGGATGGGGTAAAATTTGCCTAAGCGTTGAGAAGGTTCAAAACTCTAGAATGTTTTGGCTAAGTGTTGAAAAAGTTCGAAATTGCAAATTTTCAAGACATCTTTCGAGAGAATTTCAAAGCCAATTTCCACGCTTGAAGACAAAGTTGAAAGTGGTTCCTTAAGCAATTTAGGGAATTTTATCAAAATTCTTAGGTTTACTAAGGATTGAGGGTATATTTTCATTCAAATTCCAAAATTTCTTTCAATTTTTCAATTGGAATTTCTAATTCTCCAAAAGTACACAAGAACTTTCATTTTAGATTCTTCAAATTCATTCAAAATCATCTTGGTTTTTAATGCATTTTTACGGGCAAATGCTTCAATTTCCCAAATTTTACTAAGGATTATTCTTTGAAAATTTCTTCAAACTTTGCACTCAGAGCTAGGAACAAACATCCAACCCCCTTATTGTTTTTAAATTAGAAATTTTTCTTGATTTTCAAGTGGTAAATGTGAACTCAAGGAGGGATTTCTAGAAAGGCGCAAATGAAGTTCAATAACAAAGAATCAAAACTAGAGTCCAAGATTGTGACAAAATGCAAGAAGGTTGGAGATACTAATCTTGGCCTCGAAGACTTTAGGAAAATAAGAAGGTAAAGAAATATTCTTTAATCCATAAATATCCCTTGGAAAAGAGGAAGATTGATGTTGCCAAAACAACATTAGAAATAGGCCCTATTTCTAATATAATTAAAAACAACATTCCACTATATTTTAACAAATTGGCATTTCTCAAAAATATGCCTTATGTTTTCTTGCTTATGACAAAAAGGATAATTAAAAGGTTAAGCCTTAGGCCATCATGCATTTCAATTTGTCCACAATGTATAGTTTGGAATGTAGAATTTTTCAAGTGATGGGAGTATACGAACTAGCTTTTCATCTCCAAATTTTAGTAAAATGTTTTGACCAAAATTTTTCACTGAAACTACAAAATTAGAAATAGGAAACTACAAAATAACATGTTTAATGCCATGAGCAATGGTATTAGTATGTAAAACTGCCTCAAGAAGGGCCTATTTCTAATGGAAAAGTGGAATATAGTGGAATGTTGTTTTTAATTACATTAGAAATAGGCCCTTCTCGAGGTAGTTTTACATACTAATACCATTGCTAATGGCATTAAACATGTTATTTTGTTGCATTCAAGAAGGAATAGGCATAAAACTATATTTAATAATCATAATGATCATTAGGAATTTGCTTTTTTAAAGCTTTACTTTGATGTTTCCTATTGCCTTGCTTATCTATTTTCTCAACTATAGGCTGAGGTTACAAAAATTTAAAGATGGATTTCCAAAATCAACAAATCGAATCTCAACTTCATTAGGAATTTGCTTTTTTAAAGCTTTACTTTGATGTTTCCTATTGCCTTGCTTATCTATTTTCTCAACTATAGGCTGAGGTTAAAAAAATTTAAAGATGGATTTCCAAAATCAACAAATCAAATCTCAACTTACACAATTGCTTAGTAAAATGAAGGTTTTGCATGGGACAATGTTTAAGACTTCTCTTGCAATATTGAATGCTGATCGATGCTTGCTTGATGTTATTGATGAGCTTTTAAATGTCACATTTTGATGGTCATGTTGCTGGTCCATTTTGTGTCCATATATTAGTTGCTTATGTTGCTGGTCAACTTATTTGCATTGTTTCAATTTAAAAAAAAAACGATTCTTGCAAGACTGCGCTTTGGGGGTTTCGTGCTTCTTTAAACTCACTTGCTTTCCATGCGAATTACATTGCGTGATGTAATGAGAAGCAAGCACATATACTAGATAGTTGGAAATTTTATGTGGAAGTGCTTAGATAATCTAGGCATGGCATGACATGAAAAAAATAGGACACAAAGAATACACAGGTGAAAAGCCAAAGCGAAGTGATAGATGGGGACACAAATTTAATCATATATCAACTAACGGGAATTATCAACTAACTTGAAATTTCACATGGAATGCACTCTCCAATGCGCAAGATAGCTGCAATGCGATAAAATGTTTTCAATTGTTACGCACTAAGACTTTTGGATATGTTTGAGCAGAATACCAGCAACAATGGGTTGGGAACCATTATAGATGTACCAAATGTATGCATAGGATAGCATGCAACAAAAAGAAAAACAAAGTGCACACCAACTAACAAATAATATGACGCCAATAAACTTTAAGAGAACCAGAAGCATAGGCTTTTTCCATAAGTAAGATAAGGGAAGATTTGGGTTTCAAACCTCTTCTGTAGTGCTCAACCATCGTACAACGAATGGATGAGGCATACGTTTTTTCTCCTCTGTGCGTTCAAACATCCTACCCAAAACTGTGTGAAGACAAGCTTGAACTGAATGAGGCCAAGAAATCAAAAACAGAATTGTGACACTTCATTTAACTTTTAAATGGATATAGATGTCCATAAACTACAAAATTGTTGCACTCCATGTTACTTTGAAATGGATTAAAAGAAGTAGACGATAAATGTCAGAAAATCAAATTGGAAGTTGATTCTTAACTTTTCATCTTTGAACTATAGCACATTACTGTCACTTCACTACACGTGATTTTAGATCATTCTAATTTTTTATCTTCCCATTCATCATTAAAAAATCTTCAGTTCTAACAATTTAACCCATTAACATACATGAGTTTATGATGTCTATCCAGTATAATATAGTAATACAATGAAAGTAGGGGAAAGAACTTGCAGATCAACAATACAAGAGCAGTTAAATTAAATAAATCGTGAACCCGGACATTGTTTATGACAATAGATTGGTCCATTGGCATTCAAAAACTAAATTAAATCACAATCGATGCCCTAGATAAGGTTATAAAATACCAAAAAAGTACTGGTAAAGCATCAATATGAAGTTGAAATGACTCTCAGCTGCTGCTTGTTCTCAACACTATCGTGAAAATTAATATTGCTGCACATGGTTCTGCCTTACCAAGAGAAAGTGCATTACAGGAAAATACTAAACATGTGGCGAAACATCTGTAGATCATCCATACAAAGCTTACAAATAAAAGAAATATATTTGTGTCAACTATCACAAAAGACTTGTTCGTTTGACTCATTATGGTAAAATAAAATAAACAGTTAACTTTTTACCAAAGTAGCTAAATCGTGGGATTTCTTGGGCAATTCTGGGTATGTAACATTCTGGAATCGGATTCTGAAAATAATCTCCCGTCGATGCATTCAGGATTCTTCAGGGTTCGCCTTTTTAGACGCCGAAATGTTTAGTGATTTAGTGATTCTGGTTTGATCTTCATGATATTCTTAAGACCTACAGTGCTGTTTAGGTAACTCAGAACTTATCTATCATGAGATTCTAGTTATATATTTATGAACATACCAAAAATGTATGTGTTTTTAGATGCCGAAATGTTTAGTGATATAGTGATTCTGGTTTGATCTTCATGATATTCTTAAGACCTACAGTGCTGTTTAGTGAACTCAAAACTTATCTATTATGAGATTCTAGTTATATATATATATATATTGAATGAAAGTACCAAAAATGTACCCAACCCCCCAAAAAAAAAAATTTCTGCCATAGCGACATTCCATACCCACGCCCGTTCCTGTACCCAATTCAGCAGCTTAGCTTTTTACATCTCATCCATTAATTTAAAATTTCAAATAACTTTAAAGGTTCACAAAATTATATATATATATTTGTATTAACGTACCAAAAATATACCAAACCCCCAAAAAAATTTCTGCTGTACAGCATTTCATAGCCAAGTCCGTTCCGTACCCAATTCAGCAACTTAGCTTTTTACATCTCATCCATTAATTCAAAATTTCAAATAGCTTTAGAGGTTTGGAAAATGATTTTCAACGAAAGAATTTATATTGTATGAAATCTAGACTGCCCATCCACCCTCAACAAAATTCAAACTCTTTTCAGCATATATGAAAAGTCATATCTCTGTAAACAAATGGTTTTGCATGTAGAGAGCTTTTAATATAGCAAATTCATTACTCGCAGTTTCACAACACAAAGATATATAATTAAACAAATTATCATGTTCTTATATTGGTTGCAAAATTTAGTTTTTACCTGATACCAGTTGCTGCACATACGAAGAGGTTTGAAAGTCAATATCCATAAGGTGGTAGTAGAGTAAATAAAAAATTGAAAACCATTCAACCCAACTACAATCGCAAAACCTCCAGCAGGCAATACAAAGGTGGAGGGTAGAATTTTAAGACGAAAGCCTTGTCACCAAATTTTTTTGGCATAAAACCCAACTATGATCATACTAGCATATACAAAAAATAGAAGAGTTTTTTTATCATAGTAACCAGAATACTTATTTTGACACGAGACCCAACTGGTATGAACATGCATATTTTTTATATTGATTTAACCTCATGATCATATCCACGAATACACAAAGCACTGAACAATTCATCTGCGCCAAGAAGAAAAAGTCATATTGCTGTAAATAACACAGCAGCACAAATCTTTTGTAGAAAAACTCGGCAAATCGAAAGTATATAGATTTTTCCAAAAAAATAAGGATAAAAATCGAATATGGGGTAAAAATTAGACACAAATAAAATGTGAAAAAATAGAGAAAAAGGAAGAAAAACCTATTAAAAGAAACAAAATAAAATTAAGAGTTTGGCGATCAATTATCAAATATCAAAGTAGGAATGTGTGTGCCTATTTAAAATCCTATGAACTTTGCTTTATTCTCTTATTGGTCTTTAGTTCTCAGTTGTGACCTGTTAAGATAAACAAGCATTTCAACTTGCACAAGTAAGAAGCATTAAAATATCATGTCATTGAAGATTCCAAGGAAAAAGTCCAGAGCTTAACATAATGATACTGTTAGACTGGACTGTTGCATCCATAATAATCATGATATACGTGAGGACTCAGGTGTTTAGTTTACTTAATAAATCCTGCCTATTATAGCTATTAAATTTTGCTAAGTCACATATGTACAAAGCTATTTGATTGCAGAAAATAGACATTCGAACTTTAAACTTCACAAAACTTCGAATCTGATCCACATTAGGGTACAAAATTGGATTTTTACAATGTCCCTAGTATTAGTTGCCCAATCTCAACTATCCCCGATTCATTTATCTGAATGATTAACGGAAGAAGATCACTTAATAACATACTTGTATAATATCAAGGCTGAAAGTCTAGGCATATCCCTACAAGCTTCCAAAAACATAAGAACCAGGGGCTTGCACTAAGAGCTAAGCCAACCACTGAATCCCTGAGTCACATTATAATTTGCAGTTGAATAGTAGAAGTAGATCCGATGGTTATTTGTTGCTGGATACAACCACTAGATCTTTGAACTAAAACTTATTAGCAGACAACCTCAATTTCTAGTAAAAATCACCTTCCAGAATGATAAATACAATATTAATTTGTAGTTATTCCCTCAAGTTTGTCTCCGCTATTCCTTTTCTACGGCCCTGTAGTATTGTAGTGGCATTTTGTTCTCTCTAAGATGGATTTTAGATTCTAAAAAGTCTGGATTCCAACTTATTACTACTTAAAGAATACTTAAAAAAAAAAATCATAATTTTTATGCAAAATACAGGTACAAAATGTATCAAATGAGTTTGGTGGGAGTTTGAGGATGATCCCCCAATGGATCGACAGGTAGTGCCGCTCACGAGGTATGAAGGCAGCACCCCTAGTCCATTCCCTATCGAGAAACAGGGTGGGGTTGATGGGTAAAGGCCCTGCCACCAAGTCCAACTGAAGATTTTCAAAGTCACTCAGACCTTCCTGGCACACATCATTTTCGTAATTTTATAAAAGACAAAAACAATGCTTATAAAACCAAAAAACCAGAGCTTTTAGAGTGCTTGATCCATATTTTTCATGTGGAACACGAGTCAAAGACTCAAACTTGTTGAGTTGTAAAAAACAATTGTCAAAAACTAGCAAGAAAACTCAATGACTCAACTCTGAAAAACAAGATTACTAGCTGGCTTTCTCTAAATTCACGTCTTTCCTTTTAAAAGCAAAAAATCAGTTTCCCTCATCAATTTTAACCATAAAAATAAAAATCTCTCTCAAAAATTATATAAATTAGTAAAATTACTAATTTAACTCCATTTTTTAAAGAATTTTATTGGTCGTAACAAATATAATAGTGAGAATTCAAATACTATAATTACTTCACATTAAACTTTCTTAAAGATATCAGTTTCAGAATGCTATACAAAAAACATCAACAATTCCAAACTGTGACCTAAGTCTTTTGTCAACAATTAAAGATGCGTAAGGGAAAAAGCATTAACAGGAGCTGAGCAGGAGAAAAGCCCTTCAGTGCTGTTGCGTGGAGTCATCACAGCACAAGAAGACGGAAGAAATATGAAAACACTGCAAAATGTGTGTATATAAACCCTACTGATGATAAATATTAAAATTTGTCAAACCCACATTACCCTTTTTCAAATTAATCATGATTAAATTCAAAAAAATCACAAAAAATAAAAAACCAGTCAAAATTGCTGTTCAACAATTTTTAAACAAAATTGCATTTTTTTAGGGAAAATATCAGCATCTTAGAAGTTTCGTGAATAACAACGATTTTTCCCTGATTTCCTTCTATGGTACCCATCTATTTACTTAAGCAAGCTCTAAATTGCAAAGGAAGTCTTGTTGATTAAAACAATTAAAACAAACATTTTATCATAAGCATTCAATTAAAGCAAAATGCCTGGCAATCCCTCCTATAATGTTATAGAATGATAGAAAATGCGTAAGCTTACACTAATTACTAAACTACATATGTACAAAAAAATGTAATAAGCATATTAATAGATTCTCCATACCTTGGAGAATTCCTTGCAAGAAGGTGCAAGCTAATTTTAAAAAATGCTCTTAGTATTTACTATTTATAATAACTCATTTAATTAACAAATGAGACTGAATGTTCAAAGGATTGAGCTTAATTGGTTAAAGCATTGAGTTCTCATTGTGGAGAACCAAATTCAAACAGGTCCAAATTCCCATCAAAACATCTAATGTGGAATTCTAAGTTGAGACACTTGATTCTTTCATGGTTGGTTTCTAAATAAAGTGAGTTTCTAAACAGTGACTCTTGGTCTTCCATATGTGAATTTTGGGTGTCTAAATAAAGTGAATTTCTAAACAGTGACTCTTGGTCTTCCATATGTGAATTCTGGTGTATTGCTCACAAAGAGCTTGTATTAGTCTCTAGTAATTGCTCACAAGAGCTTGTATGGGTCTCAATGTCCATACTCATATTAGCAGAATATTTATAAACAGTCTGCAACATAAACAAATGAAGAATGAGATTGCGCAGGCACTAGAGGGAAAAACCCCAAAAGGCACATTACAATCTAACCACCCATTGAATGCATCTCTGTCATTGGATTTGTACACGAATGGCAATGAAGTGAGTATTAGTAGTAATTATACATTCTATTCAACCAGTTGGGAATGCCTAATAGAAAATTGTAAGGTGATCAAACAATTAATAAGTAAAACAGAGCCTTTGCTGGAGAACAAGAGACATTTAAAACATTAAGGAAAATTTTGCTTAAAGAAAGCAATCATCCGGAAAGCTTATAGATAAACCTTGAAAAGTTAAAATGTTGGGAAAATGATTATCAGAGAACCCATTATAATTTGAGTCTCGATTGCCCACTTTCCACCAAATACTATTGCAGTTCCTCTTCAGCAGATATGAAGAAATCATATTGCTGTACACACATGGTTCTGCTCCATACAAACTGTTTAGCTAACTGAAAAACCAATAAGTTCATTGCATTAAAACAAAGTTCGAACTTCAGAGATAATTGTTCTGAGAAAATCAATAAGAAAAAGTGCACCAAAAAAAATTGAATCTCTAACCCCTCATTGAATGAATCTTATTATAATTGTAAGATGACTATTCTGATGTGATTGGTAAGGTTTTAAGCTTGACAGTGCCTACCCCTGATTTTGGATTTGTACACTAAAGATGATGGAATGGGTACGAGCAGTACTTATGCATTCCACTCAACCTGTTGGGAACATCTAGAAAACGATTAGAAGGGAATCAACTCAAATCAAACAATTTAACAGGTAAAACAGAGCCTTTGCTGGAAAAAAAAGGAACATTAAAAACACAAAAACGGATTTTTCTTAATGAAAGCATTTGTTGGGAGAACATTACATAAACATTGAAACATTTAAATGTTGGGAAAATGATCGTCGGAGAACCATTTATAATTCGAGTCTCAACTGCCTGCTTGTTACCAAATATTGTTGCATTTACTCTTCAGCATATATGAGGAAATGATATTACTGTACACAGTACACACATGATTCTGTTTCATGCAAACCATTTAGTTTAACTGAAAACTCATTTAGCTCATCGCGATAAAACAAAGTACTTACTTTAGTGATCTTTATTACTAGTAAATCAATAAGTTAAACGCAGGCAAAAATATTTGACGGCACCCAATGCAGATCACTTAGGTAACTACACTCACATGGAATGCAAAATTAAGGAAAATCAAAACTAACTGTCTCAGATTGTTAGGTACACAATATCTTCAACTCAAGACACGCAATAGTGTGATAAAACTTGAACAATTGCTTAACATACCGATGCTTTTGACAAAAGATTTTCCTTTCCCTAAACATTTCTTTGTGCAATTAAAAATTATTTTGAACAAGACACTCTATGGTCCGAGTTTTATGTTGAACAAAAGCTAATGTGAAGGCTAGTTTTTGCAACAAATTATTTTTTGCACACACTAAGGTCCATATAAAACCAAGACTAACAATAGAAGAATGCACATCAGCCTCGGTCGTCCTTCTACAGATACTGTGTGTGAATAAACCAAACTCTAATACTCTATTGAGGACATGAGGTCCTTCCTCCACTTTACATTAAACATCCATGTCATCCAACCTTAACCTTAATCCTAATCCTAACCCTAACCTAAGCACGAGATGGATACCGCTGTAATGAGGGGCTTCTTATAATGTGAAAAATAGACATTATTTCAGGCAAGATGTTCTGGTCAGTTTGTGGTTTAAAGATAACAGGGTTACATTACGATGTCGTCCATGTTCATAAATCTTGATGATATGGTTCAAGAGATCCGACACCGCATTTAAGGCAGCCCACAACCACACTCGGAATTAATCAAATGAAATATGTAAACATATAATTAATTCCCTCTTGAAAATACCAATTGATCACAACTACATCCTATGTTACTTACAGTACAAGCTACGGAAGGGATTTCTAAATCCTCGAACATTTTAACTCAGTTCTCGTAGCGCTCTCCTCTCTTCAGCTTCTTTTCCAAATCTGAACGAACATCCCTCCTGTGGTGCCCCAGAGTTAATTTTTAGCCACAGTAGAAAAAGTAACGATGCGATTTTTAGGTCGGGCTACATCATCCTATACTGCAATTGGTTGGCTACGTTTCCTAATCCTTTCTTGCAATTTCAAACCCGGGCTTTTAGGGAATAATAGTCTGAGAGGTTACTTAGGGTTTGCGGCTTGCTTAAGGGTTGTAAGCGAGGGTTCAAGGCGCAACACCGCCTTTAAAGCAGTCCACAACCACACTTGGAATTAATCAAAAGAAAAAAGAAAACATATGATTAAATCCCTATTTTAAACAAATCACTCTCCTCTCTTCTGCTTCTCTTCCGAATCAGAACCAGGTTCCATCCCCTGCTGCCCCTGCTTTTTAAGTTAGGCTACATTATCCTGTACTGCAACTGGTTGGGTAGGTTTTCTAACACCTTTTGGCAATTTCTGGTACTCAAACCTGGGCTTTTTGAAAAGAATAGTATGGGAGATTACTCAGGGCTTAGGGTTGTAAACGAGGGTTTTGATACAGTGACACCCAGAAAAATCTGCAGCTCCTGGACTATGACCTTGCCGTCTGGCCCTGCCATGTGGCACGATCCAAAGCACGGAATCACAGAACCTTAAAGGAGCTAGAAAATCCCGTCGACAAGCAGCATACAAAACCTCTAAAATCATAACTACTCTTGAAAATTTGGTTTTCAGGCACCTAAATGGTGCTGCGCTAAGTTTCTTTGGGAAAATTTAAGATAAAATAAAATTAAGTACTTTTAAGTCATGTAATCAAATATAATCATAATATTTTGATATGTGTGTTTTTAAATTTTTGAATTATGTAGAATTTTTTCTGATTAATATTTTAGAGCAAATTTTATGATCTATTATTAAGATCAGAAAATAAAATTAGAAGATGTTAAAAATATAATCAGGACATTTAGTTTGAGAACAAATTTTATGATCTATTATTAAGATAAGAAAATAAAATTAGAAAATGTTAAAAATATAACTAGGAATCGCACCTTAGTGTGCAATGGGTACGTCGAGGATATCTTTGATATTGTATTTAAGTTAGTTTTGGACCTTGAACAATATATGCAATTAACACAGTAATGTTCCTTTTTTTGTACAAATTATTTTTGCAAACTCTTTTGAATTGGAAGTAACTAATAATACAATGGTGTTACGAGTAAGGGAAATTATCGTATTGTAAAATTTGTACTTGTAGAGTATGAAAACAAGATATAATTAGAAAGTCAAAAATTGTACAACTTTTGTTACATGCTTGATTGTTTAACATTGATTATTGAATATTTGTAGATTGTGTTTGTAGAACTAGTATTTGATAATGCTAGCAATCGCTCCTCCTCTTGTTTTCGATGAGCAACATATGGGTTGGTTTGCATGTGTGAATATATTTTGAATGTGAAGGTGGGGTGTATGCGAAGACTTGCGAGGTCACGAACTCTTGAGGTAGCTATGAATGTCAATCCTTGATGATCAATGTTGTCGATGTCGATTGTTGCTCGTTGGAGTGTGAGCCCCTATGATTTGTATATAGTTAATGCCCATGCCATTTTTAGTGGTATTTGACAGTGAACACCATGACTCACAGGGGTTATAGTGACATTTTTTGGTTTATTGTGATCCCACATTGGTCCTCTGTAATTTTTGAAGCGAACAACAACAAATAATGGAAGTTGAGGTGGTCTTTCTCCATGTCTATATACAATTTCTTTGAATTTTCCAAGTGCACCATTTACAAGCCCTGTTTCCACCCACAAATTTGAGTATAACATAACCTTTTGGCCAATACATAGGAGTATGTTAGATTCAAGTTGTTCTTCTTCTGGATTTGAGCATGTTGATCCCCTAAGTTACTCTACTATGGATAATGCTACTGGCATTGCTGGAGATAACAACATACGTTTATTATGTGAAGACACCATTTCATTCATTGTAAATAGATGTATGGGGGGTGAGAAATGAGATTGCTCTTCAGTTGTGAGTGAGGAGCTTGATAGTGACATTAGAAGTTGGCAATCTGCAATTATAGGCTTTGCATTTCATAAATTTGAGAGAAGGGCACGAAAACTAATTTGTGTTGGATCATCTCCAATTTGACGAAATATTTTGTTCAAAGTTATAATTGTTGTGAAAGAATGCCACAATATTCCCCTATAAGAAGTTGAAGCATACATAGGGATATCTTTGACTGGTGGTAGCTGCCCTAAGTCACCGAATAGCATGATTGATTGTCCTCCAAATGGGATATGATTTTGGCTTGGGAATGCTTCACATAATTTGTTGTCAATTTATTATAGTAGCTTTGGGCCAATGAAACTCATTTCATCTATTAGAATGTATCGAGTGAAGTACACACTCTCTTGGAATGTTGCTAGCGTTTATCTTTGTAAGGGGGTCATTTCTTTTATTGGTATTCTCAAGGCAGAATGAATTGTTGATGCTTGTATGTTGAATGATGTGATACTTGTTGGTGCAAGAAGTAGTAGTGGTGATTGGCCAATTGGTGTTGTGATCATCAATGTGATCTTGATGCTTTTAATCAAGTGAGACTTTCTAGTTCCAGCTATTCCTTGAAAAATTATCTTAAGTGGCGGCTACAAAGTAGTGGCTTGTAGGTGTGAAACAACTATATCATATGCTTTTTTTTGCTCAGTAGATAGGTGAAGTTGGGTATTTTGATTGAGATCATAGGGAGCTTGAAATGTTGGCCGATTTGAGTATATGAAAGTAGTGTCTATTATTTATTCTTGTGAATTTACATGAACCTCTCCCCAATCATGGTTGAGGTCAATTCCATGTCGACCAAGCATGTCAATTTCATCAATGTGCATAGGGAGGCCTGGATATAGACTTGATAAGATTTGTCGTTCATTAGGTATATCTTCTTGCATGTAGTCCTCCTAAATAGGTGGACTTCCAGTATTAAAGTTTCTTCATTTGGTTGCAGAGGTGTGTGCCGCACATGCCATGGTTGGTAGTAGCAAGAGAAAGTTTCCCATTTTTCTATAACTTGGTCATCTGATGTACCAATATCAATCTGAATATTATGAAATGGATGGTGTAGCGTCCTAAAATTGCGACACTTGCAATTTCGACTGCATTTGGGTCTTCACGATGGCGATGCAACACGGAACCTGAATGGAGACCCCGAAACTTGTCCACAACATCAAAAACTGCATTTTTCCAGCACCCTGCCTGATCCCTCCTTACACCCTGCTGTCCTGGGAGGTGGGACCAGAGTGCCCAGCGCCCTGGTCCTTCAGGACTAGGGCGCCTAGCGCCCTGGTCCCCCAGGACCATGGTGCCCAGTGCCCTGGTCCCTGGCCCTATTTTGGGCCCGGTCTCCTATGGGACTTCGGGCCTTTTTGTTTGCAAATTGGAAAATAACATTTCCTAGTCGCCCTAAGGTCGGGAAAATCAGTCTTTTAACCCTAATTGGCAAGTATATAAACTACTTTTCCTCTCCCATTTTGAGGAGGGAGGACATATGTGTACAAGATGTGGAAACGACATTCAAGCATTCAAGCATTCAAACATTCCTTCAAGCAATTGATCATTCTAAGTCTCCATTCAAGGCTAGGTGTTGCATTCAAGACAAGGATTCAACCATTGAAGAGGAGATCACATACTACAACATACAACATACAACAACATCTATACCTTTGCATATAAGGATACAAACATCCTTACAACAAGGTATTAGTACTTGTTTTACATTACATTTACAGCATTTCTCATTTCTTGGTTAATTCCAAAACCGGGGTTTGACCTAAAGGCAAACCCCTCATCCCTAACCTCCCAATCGTCCTCTCTTTTCTGTGTGTAGGTTGCAGGTACGCGGCTGTAATTGAAGATCTGGAATCCTTGTGCAGAGACGAACAGATCCACCTTTGTTTCGCGGATTTTTCGGAGGACCGTGTGCATGTCGGGCGCCATCGTTCCGTCAACTTTCACTCAAATTTGCAGAACAGCACCGTCTCGATATTTTACTGCTAATTGCAGGTCCGCAGCTTCATATCATATTCCTATCTCAGTTTATAAGTGAATCTTTCCTACTTTACATGCATCCCTAGTTCAATCTTTCTATCTACATTTCTTTACAAAAGAGGGTATCCTTGATGTCTTAACCCTTGAAACTCATATAGAATCCAATCTTGCATTGCGTGGGATTGGATCTTGTGGGTTTCAACCCCTCTTTTGAATGTAAAGTCTCTCCTAAGTGAAAACCATCAACCCTAGTGAATCTCCCTTCTCTCTCCTCGGAGTTGGGGAGGGGAGAACGACTAGGGTTCGATTTTTCCGCTTTACAGATGGTATAGTAGTAGTTGAGTCTAACAAAATGCTTGGAAAGCTTTTTCATATTTTTTGAGGATGCTTCTGAATCGTGGAGATACTCGAACAATGGCTGGTGTGGATTGTTCTTTCCATTGGTTGTGCTTTCGAGATGCTTTGAAGGGCCACTTTTGAGTGACTTGAATAAGTGACAATGTTTCTAGATGTGTAGGTCATGCCATATAAGCATCTATATAACTTGGGGACATGGTTGTGGATGTGGATGAGATTGAAAAATGTAGAAAGTTTTTTCGGTTTACATTTAAAGAAACAAATGTCCTGCTACATATGGAGAGTGATCATTTTCAAAGAAAGTGGCAAGTCTCTTGAGCACCGATGTCTCGATCTACAAGAGTATCAATAAGCATTTTTTTAAAGGCAATTGGGGCAGGTTTGTCAGGCTCAAAATTGGTTGAAATGCGAGATAGCATAGCATGGTATGTTTTAGATTTATGTTAAGCTCTTGCTGCATATTTTGCGATATATTTTAGAACTGCATTTATTGAGAGAACAGGTTGGCAATCTACATTGGCCCTCCAAATAGAGAGTATAGATGGGTTGTGAAGATTCAAGTGGTCATCATTTCTTGCAAGAGTATGTTTAGGTTGGTCATTATCATCATTGGAGAGGATTGAATTCTCTTGCATGTTCCAAGGGGCTTTATAATGACAAACAAGAGATGTCCCTTTTTTTTTCGAGACAAGTTTGTAGGGTGCACTTTGTGTGGTGTTGTACACAGTTTGCCAATTCGTTGTAGTCAGTGGAAGGGTCTGTTGTCATTATGATTCTTGTGTCCATCAAGCAAGGATCATCAATAGGAGATTTGTGAATCATTATGTTTTTTAATTCAATGGTTTTTGGGTTCCATGCAAAGGCATATCTATCAATGTAGTTAAGTGCATTTTGTACTGATTGAATGTTATTCCATTGTAATTTTTCAAGGCTAGGTGCTTCATGGAGCCAAATGAAACCATGGATATGTGCAGATCCTCTATGTTGCCACTCATACCTGCGAAAGGAATTTTTAGTGAGTAATATAAGTAAAAAGTGTTGTAGTACAATATTATAATAGTTTAAGAATTATACCTATACCAATAGTCTTTTGCACCAAGGAGTTTTTCCAAGACCTCTTCACAAAATGATGTAAATCTGTGGTGCATGTATACTACAGTAAGGTGTGGGTTTTGAACTATATTTTGTATCCTCCATCTAGAAGCTGCAAATGGTTTTGTAGGTGCATTGGATGGCATGATACTGTGAAAGTTTGACCATTTTGTATTTGTTGCATTGAATGTGAAGAATAGTTTTGGACAACCAATCTAAATAACTATTTCTGAGAGCTCTCCTCCACGCTGGTTCCAGAATGGGTGTGCACCATGAATTGATGAGGTAAACCGCATGAGTTGGTCAACAAGCTTGTCATCAGGCAAGTCCTTTAGTCTTTGGCGTAAATCAGAAATTATTGTTGGTAGAGAATCATCTAGTTGTCTTTGCACAAAAATAGAGGATGTGGCTTGAATTCGATGATGCTTCAGTATGTTTAGTATGAAGTATCTAAATCGTGGGTGTTTCCCAAATCTATTATCATGGTATTGTAGAAGATGTAGAGCATATTCATGTAACTTAATTTCTTTGATGCATTGTTGTTGAATATGGTGCTTCCTTTTGGAAACAAAGTGGGAAATGTCATTGCAAACAATCCTTCAGTGGTGTATTAATTTATGGGGGATGGAGAAATGGGTGGCCAATTTGGAGTAGGAGTTGGTCGTCCTTTCCCTAGTTGTAGTAAAGAGTGCACCTCTTCAACCTCTCTAAGTGCAGGTGGAATATTTGCCACAAATGAAGATTGTGATTCCATGTTCACTTATAATGCATCGTCCTCTATAATATCTGATTGTGTGAACTTTGCATCTCTTGGATTAGTGGTTGAAGTTGTTGCATATAGAAGGTCTGAGATGTTAATAGAGGCAATGGGTAAAGATGTTAATGCAAGTTCATCTAACTTTACATCTTTATAGTATGGGTCATTGATTATCTTATATTTCAATGCTTCATGAACACTATCTCTATTAACATAAAAGATATTTTTCTTTCCCAATGCTTTCCCTTTTTATTATTATTATATCCATTTCATGTATACGCCTTGGAAAGTAGGATTCAATTGTAGTACTATCTTGGGGAAAACAAATAGTGTGGCCACTATATTTGAGTTGCCTTCCCCTAGCATAAGTAACTTGAAGTACTGAGCTAACCCTTGCAATCAACATATCCTCAATTTGAGATAGTCTTTGCAAACATATAGGTTGTTGATTAGGATCCATATTGTTCCATTTTGAGAATTGATGACCATTATTTTCTAATGTGCATCTATAACAAGTAATTATTCCATCACATTTCTTAGTTTTGATGCTTGGATATCTTTCCATACAAACCAAACATGTTGACATGTTTGAGAGGCTATCCAACTTTGAATGAAATTTATTTCTAGCAATGAATAATTTTGAGAGAAAGGTGATGGAGGTTGCATTTGGGCAAAAAGGTTGGGCTCAATTATCTATTGTAATTGAGGTGGATGTGATGGTAGATGGAAAGGATTATTAGATGGAGAGAATATAGATGTGGAAGCTTCATCAAGAAGGATATGTTGGTTTTCTCGTCTTCTTTTCTTAATAATGTCTTTCCTTGCATGGTACCGTATGTGTTGCATTTCATTTCGGTGAGCATGCTTTTCTTGCATCTTTTCATTGTGTTCTTCCATTTGAAGTTCCTTTGAGAATTAGGAGAATGTGATCTATCTGTAAATGATGATCATGTAAATAGTATATATATAAAGAATGAAAGAATGTGAATTGAAAGCATCTAGGTATTTGTAAGAATTATTTTTTGTGTTATTTTACAAAAAAATCTGCATGCATAATTTTAAATAATTTGGTCAACTATTATAACTAAACTTATGAGATAATACAATGTGGCATATAATTAAAGTAACACAAAATATCTTGATACATAAGATTAGAAAAGAGTCTAAATACTTGCTATGTAACCAATGTAAATAATAATAAGGCTCCTAATAAATAATTCTTATCAATCTACTTCTAGTTTCTCTTGAACTAATGTCAAATCCTTTGCAAAATTATAAAGAGATAAACTAACTATTTCTTCCACTTGAAGTAATGTTATGTTTATCTTAAGATGGTTCTTACAAATCATAATCTTATCAATTTCAAATTTTACAAGAGAGCTAATGTTTTCTTCTAAAATTTACTTCAATTAAAATTAGTATTTAAATTTTCTAACAAAGTGATCATATGATAGGTTTGTTGAAAACTCATTTTCTTAATAAAGTTAATTTAATCCTATAAATGAGACATAGAATTCTAACTTTATTCAATTTACATAGATATGCAAACATAATTTGAAAGGACATGGGTGCCCAACTATTATATATAAGCTTAGGACATAACAAGTTATGGAAATAGAACTTTGTACATAACAAAAAGTAGGAAATGTTTTGAGGTACAAATCAATATATGACTATAGTTCAACATGTACTAATATTTAAATGCAATCAAGCTAAAGCAACTTAACAACTGTAATAATGATGCTTTGTGTTTCGTGCCCACCAAATGGGATCTTTTTTATTTTAAGATCAAGTAGAAACTGACAATTGATTACATTGTCTAAGATTTGTTTAGCACCATCAAGCTCTACTAGTAGAAGTTCAAAATATTCTGTGCCAACACCCAACAAAGCATTTGTTGGTCCTTCAAAAGTAACTTTAATGAGTTCACATGTTTCATCTTGCAAGTCAATTTTTAGCATATAGCCAAAATCACATTCAGAGAGATCAATAGAAATGTATTTGGTGAAGTTTGGATTACTTTTTTCTTGCATTTTTTGTTGTCCACAATATGAGGACAAGAAAGGTAGTAAAAGTTATCCACATAGAGTTTTGAGATAGTGGCCTTTACACACACATTATCCTCCTCAGAAATGCTTCTATTTTTTATAGAAGAAATAACTTGTGGATTTTTAAAGTTGTGGGAGGAAAGGTGGCTCTTTGACAATGAAAGGGAATGATGGTCAATGAGGAAAAAATAATATAGAGTGACGAGGAAAATAGGATTAATTAAAATTTATGAATTCAATATCCATCCACTAGTAAAACTTTTATTTTTTTATTCATTTTTTTATAAAATTCTCTCACAAAATTATATATTATTTTAAAAATGGATACTCTGCTTTGCTTAAAAAAAATCTTTCTCAATCCCAACTGGCCAATGAGGAAAAAAGAATGTTGAGTGACAAGGAAAATAGGAATAATTAAAATTTGTGAATTATGGTCATGGCATGTTTAATCTTGTTTTATAAAATGATAAATTGTGAGGGAAAAACATGGAATGAAAAGAGTCAAAATCAAACTATTATAATTTACTATGATTTATTTCTATTTTTCACTTAAATCTCTATCCACTACTAAAACTTTAATTAATTTGTTTATTTATTTTTGATAAAATACTATCACAAAATTATAATAATAACTGGACAATGAGGAAAAAAGAATGTTGAGTGATGAAGAAAATAAGAATAATTAAAATTTGTGAATTCAATATCGATCCACTACTAAAACTTTTATTTATTTATTTCATAAAATACTCTCACAAAAGTATAATATTATTTTAAGAATGGGTACTGCTTTGCTTACAAAAAAAAATTATTTTAAGAATGGATACTCTGCTTTGCTTACAATAAAAATCTTTCTCAATCCCAACTGGCCAATGAGGAAAAAATTTTATTTATTTATTTTTTCATAAAATACTCCCATAAAATTATAATATTATTTTAAAAATGGATACTCTACTTTGCTTACAAGAAAAATATTTCTCAATCCCAACTGGCCAATGAGGAAAAAAGAATGTAATTTGTGAATTGAATATCGATGAAGCAGTAAAACTTTTATTTATTTATTGATAAAATACTCTCACAAAATTATAATATTATTTTAAAAATGGATACTGCTTTGCTTACAAAAAAAAATTATTTTAAAAATGGATACTCTGCTTTGCTTACCAAAAAAATATTTCTTAATCCCAACTGGCCAATGAGGAAAAAAGACTTTGCTTTGCTTACAAATAAAATCTTTCTCAATCCCAACTGGCCAATGAGGAAAAAACAATGTTGAGTGACGAGGAAAATAGGATTAATTTAAATTTGTGAATTCAATATCGATGGTCATGACAAGTTCAATTGTCTTGCATCAATTTTTAGAAGATGTAAACCATTGATCTTCAGAGTTAACTCAATTACTTCAAATAGGGTATGCCTTCGACGTAATTACGACATTTAGTTTTAAAAATTGATGATATTATTAATTTAATTTTTTAATTATTCTATTTTTAAATATCTTTAATATCTAATAATATAGATACACAAATAATAAATTAAATAATTTTATCTTAAATAATAAACATTTAATTAGAGTATTTTACTAATGTGGTGATTTTGTTTGTATTTTTTATTTTGTTTTAATTTATTTTTTTGTGAAGGAGATTGAGCATTGTTTAACTTCCATTACCTAGGGGTAGAACATTAAAAACCATGGTAGGGGCTTGATTATCTTCCATCAATCAACAAAGCCATTGAAAACTATTTAACTATGTGCCAATAAAATGAGGTAATTAGGTGCTCTAAGAATATGATAACTTGATTGAACTAGTTGAATTCAAACCAAATGTGGCTTTGTTAAGAAATAATAATTCTTGAGTAGTTGGTTGTTCAAAACCTCTAATTTGGGTTAAGGATATGAAATGAAATCTATGATGGTAGGACTTAAATTAGTTTTCAAAATAAACATGTCATTCTCATCTCTCTACTATTTTTTAAATATTTTATAAGCTAGTTTTTAAAAAAGTTTATTATCTTGAAAAATACATGCTAACTAGTTGTTTTAATAGATGTGCAAACTTTTTTGGGAATTACACCATGTATGTCAAATATTCATGTTTTCTCTTTTTATTTCTTCCCTTCAAAAGGGTCAAATAAGTAAATTTTATTCTTCATCTTGTACCAAAAATACCTTTCATTACCTTTACATTCTATGTCTATACCTCTAGTTTTGTCTTCATTATTTTCAATCATATTGAAATCTCCCCCAATAATCTAGGGGAGATCTTGAAGGTTACTCGTCCATTTACATAGCTCAATTCTATCCCTATACTCATTAGGAGAATAGATTTAACATATTTCTATCAAGATTCAACTATGTAGTTTCCAAGTCAAACTCATTGACCCATGTTTCATGAGTAGTGGGTCACAAGAACCCATCTCTCATGAGAATGAATGGTTCACTTAGCATTCATTGCATTTAATTGATGCTCACAGAGGTGAAGCATTGGGAATTATAGGGAGGTTACCCATCCCAATACTACTCTAACCCAGGCGCCTTTAACCATGAAGTTTCCTCCTAGATTAAACCCACTTAGCTTGCAACCCCATAATTTGCAAAACCTTTTAGGAAGTGTTGTGCCTTATGAACCATTCATTATAGAGCCCCTTTAGCTCATCAATTTATAAGAGATATTTTCCACAACAAGTCAAATTATGATATTGCTACCAAGATTCAATTGTGTAGTTTTCGGGTCAAACTCATGGACTCATGTTTCAGGAGTAATGGTTCACAAGAACCCATCTCTCATGATATACCAAATTTATTGCTCTCATTTTCTATGATAACCCACACTGCCTTATTGCATGGAAAAACTTTAGAATTAGACACATATTGAGCCCATTTATTAGATATAAGGATGGATGATCCTCCCTTATCTTTGATATGCTTAATAAAATAGGGGGAATATTGTTTCCATATAAACTTGAGATTAGTTTCAAGAGTGAAGCTAACTACCAACACTTCTTATTCTAAGACGATATCTTTTTTGTTTATTCATGTTTAAATACTTCCTAGCAATATATTTCCTCTTAGGGGTTTCTAACCCCCTAACATTCCAGGAAGAGAAATTTAAGGTCATTAGAACATATCATGTGTAGTACCCCTCCCTGATCAGACTCTTTTTATATGTTTTTGATTGACTTTAGTGGAACATTATTGTATATTGATTCATATTTTATGCGATGTAATTTCATGCTTTATCTGGATTTGTGGTGTATGATTTTATGCAATATCTTAGTGCTTATGATTAATGTTATTTTATGGATCATTAACATGGACTGACACTCTTACCTTATATGTGTGATGCGTTATTTATATGTTGTGTGTTTGCAAGTGTATTGGGATGCGAGGGGATGATTTTCCTTCACTCACTCCCATGAGACAGGGAACGTCATGATTATGCACATGTGGTTCTTTGGTGTAGGATATTGCAGGTACTAGTATTGGGCAGGTACGGGGTATCGACTCCACCTGGTTTCATAGGTCTGAGCGTGCCTTATATGTCCAATGGAAGTGGAGGAGATAGTTATTGGACCCTTACGTGACCCGCAGTTACACTCGTGTGAGTGTTGTCAGTCGGTTGTCTTTCATGTCTGGCTGGTATGCGATTCATAGTGCTTTGGTTTGGTTATTTGTGAGTCATCATTTGGTCATTCTTCATTTTGCATGCTTTCGTTCATCTGAATGGTTATTTAATTGAATGGATGATGCTATCTTATGCTGGTGTAATTAGTTAATTATTATGCTCTGAGATTATTGATTTAATTAAATTAATGATTTGCTAGATTAAATGGTTAAATGGCTTATTTCTTTGAGTAAAGTTGCATTAATATATTTTGTGGAAGGAAATAAATAATTACCTAGCCATTTAAATGTTAAATGCTTATGTTGAAAGAAAGTATTTTGGAAATAGAAATTTAATAAAAAGCTTTTCTTTTTACCCTTCCATTTGACTTTTGCATTTTAATTGTTGGAAAAGAATTATTTTTGGAAGAGAGTAAATCTGATTGATTTTTACTTTTTAAATAATTTAATCTAATTGGTGGAGAAAACTTTCAACCTAGAAAGTTTAGGTTGAAATTATTTTCCCCATATATTCCTGGAAATTCATGGGAAGAGGAGGCAAAATTTTTGGAGAGAAATTTGGAAAACCATTCTGAAGGAGGAGCTAGAATTCAATTTGGTTTGCAAGGATTGAGATTCTCCATCATTTTGCTTGCTAGTTTGCTTCAAGGTTGGATTTAATCTCTTCTTGTTTTAAATTCAATTTTAAATTTTTTAGTTGCTTCCTGTGTGTTGAAAAATACAAATCTCCTTGTAAATTCTTGTGGAATGATTGGAATGGAAGAAGAAATGCTTGTTATTGTTGATTTTGTGAAGCTTATATCATATGGTTGCTTATAGGAAAGAAATGGTTCATTTCTCTATTTGCTATATGTTTTTTTGTTCTTGAAAATCAACTTGTGGAATTATCTCTTCTATTGTTGCCTAATTGTTATTTATTGGGTTCTTGTGTGACTTTATTTCATCATTTACCTTATTGGTAAATATCCCTTTGAAATTTGGATCTTGGCATTGTGTGTGTGCCCGTGAATGATTAGGGAATAAATCATTTTCATGTTTAAACAATTTTATGGCATATTGATTTTTAATGCTTTGGGAAGCATGTAATTATTTTATTTGTGGACTTTACCTTACCTGTGGTGGGCTAGTCCCACCATGCGGGTTGGTAGTGTCTGATACCTGTAGGTAGCACTACTACCGGTCGACAGTACTGCTACGCGGTAGCAATACTACCGGTCAGTAGGACTGTTACACGGTAGCAATACTACCGATCGGTAGGACTGCTACTGGTTGGTAGCGGCTGCTACCGATCGGTAGCGGCTACTACTAACAGTAGAAGCACTACTGGTCGGTAGCGGCTGCTACCAGTCAGTAGCAGCACTATCGGTCAGTAGGCTTGCTACCAATCAATAGTAGTACTACCGGCAGGTAGTGTTTGCTGCCTCAGGAGCAGCACTACTGCAGGTTGGCCTTGACCCCCGCGTGACACTTATACCTTCGCAGTACACCCCCTTTTCATGTGCTGTGAATTTTGTATAAAATGGAATATTTTTATAGTTGGTTTTATGTTATTATAAATGGTAATTTCCTTATGATTTTTATTATGTGGTTTAATAAATTTATCTATGGGAATCAAGGCATGAATTAGTGATTCAAATTGGTAAATTTGGACATATTCTGGAAATGAATTAAATGCATGTTAGGAATTCATGTTATAGTCGGTTGAATGTTTAATGTGGATTTCATTCTTGATGGAATATTGATTTGGAAATTGAATAGATGTGAATTTCATAAAAGAGTGTTTTATTTAATTTTCAATCAATGATGTTGCAAGTGCTTTTAATTTTGATTTTCTCAAAGATTGTCTGAGTGTGGACTTAGAGAGATTAGCTTTCCTTGCAAGAGTTATATTGTGTTATTTCTGGTACGTGGTTCAGTCATCCTGTGGTGGCGTATTTGGTACCCTTGACCAAGTGATATATGATGACTTCATTGTCTTAACCATGTAGTGCCTTTACCTTATGGTTAACCAAGAGTTAGTATGTCCTTGTTTGACCACTTGTTTCTAGATAGTGGTGTTATGGTTGTCTGCTTCGCCATAGGGTCCTTGTGGAGTGACCATGTATGTTTAGTGTCCTTTGAGAGAGTGGCTTTCGAGTGGGGGATGCACCCAAAGTGGTTGGAAATATAACCCATCGAAAGTCAGATAATAAGTGATAATCTAATTAATTGATTAGGTGGGTAGTTCATAACATTAAATAAGATAGTGTACCTCGTGCATAGGTGAGTGCTTGTATAGGGCCCATAATGTAGTGAGAAGGCCTGGAATGGCAAACTGACCACCTTGTCTTCACGAAAGGTTGGTAGGGTCCGCATGAGACTTAGTTGGAGCCAGAGGTTCAGGAAAGGTTACCAGGGTAACCTAGGATGGGGGTCGGGACCTATGGAGGCCGACCATGGTAACCATCATAAGCTATGTGATGACACTCTCTCTTTAGGTTCACTTGTGTATTTGTGATGTTGAGTCATCTGGTTATTGTGGAGTCGTATTGTTTTGTCATGGAGTCGTATTGTTTTGTCGATCATGTCATGTTTTTTCTTGCTTGAGGGTCCTCAACTATCTCCTAGCATGGTGGGGTGATTCTATTTTGGGAATTACATGGTCAGGTGGTAGTGCCACTTCCTATCGGATGTTATTGTTCATACCTTCATGTGAGGATTGGCTTCGCAGGTGTTTCTGTGGATCGTGGCTCATGCTTATCTCATGTTTGGAGAATATTGTTATTTGGAGACCTATGTGGTCATTGTATCATGATCTTTTGTAACCTTGTAATTGGTTAAGTTGTATCTTTATATGTATATTAAGAGCCATGTATTGGAAGAGCAATGTAACCCTAAGATTGGGATGTTATTTATTAGTTTCCTTTATATTATGTGTACTTGCTTATTTAAGAGAAATTATGTTGTATCCTTTCAATCTTCCAAATGATTTAATATGTTATTGCATATGGCTTCTTGTGATCATTGAGTTAATGATGGATTATTGGATTAACCTTAATTGTGGAATTTATCTTTTGGTTTTAATTCTTCATTGGTAACCCTTAAGGAGTTCTGGTGTAGTCTTTCGCTTGTGTTTTTGTGCATGTTGTGTTTAATGCACTTATTATGTTTATACTTTTAAAAAAAAAATCGTTTCACCCTTGATGTGGGTTTTCCTTTGGGGTTCTTGGCGGGGCATTACATCATGTCGAGAGGTGTGCATAAAATTCCTAAACCTATCAAAGCACTTAGGAAGTCTATCCTCAATCTATTTCCTCTTGGGGTAGGGTTTTGACTCTTCCTTGATCCTTTTTTCCCTCTTATTCTCAGTAATTTGTGTCCAACCATTCCTTGTGGGAATAGCTTTTTCCTCCACATGATAGTTTATTACCCTTGGGAAGGGGGAGGCTAAAACTTCAAGATTCAATCCACCTGTTGTGGTCTCATCACAATCCAAACTCTATAACCCCTATAGGAATCTCCTTATTAGTCCATATTCTATTTTCAACCCCTTGAATTGGTTTCACCCTTGGGAAGGGGGAGGCTAAAACTTCAAGATTCAATCTACCTGTTGTGGTCTCATCACAATCCAAAGACTCTATATCCCCTATAGGAATCTTCTTATTGGTCCATATTCTATTTTCTACCCCTTGAATTGGTTTTTCTAACAACATCCCTTGGGCATCACTTTCCTATCCATGAATGGTTTTACCCAAGGAGATCAACATGGGATTATAGACAGTGTTATAGACAGTGTCACCATTAGCATTATTTTCATTTCTATCCCAATCCATATTATTATTATTATTATTAGCATCTATTTGTAGGCTCTTGTCTAACACCAAAACATGAGAATCATTTTGTCCATGTTTGGAATTGGGCAAAAAGTGCCAATCAATTTTGGTATTGTCATAGTTATTGTTTCAATCCTTATTTTTATCAGGATTAGCATCCAATTGGAGGCTCTTTCCTAACACCAAAACATGGGAATCCTTTTATCCATTTTTTGAATTAGGTAAAAAGTGCAAGTCAATTATGCTATTATTATCTTTATTTTTTAGTAACATCCATTATGTAGGCTCTTACCAAGCACAAAACCATGGGCATCATTTTGTCCATGTTTGGAATTGGGCACAAAGTGCAAAATGGCATTGTCCACTTTACTATGATCATGTATAGTCTCAATAGATTTTTTCAAGTAAAAAATGAGTTCTACAAGTTTCTAAGAACTTTATCATTAGTCTCTATCTCAAGGAAAATATTATTGACCTTGGAGGAAACAACATTGGTCAATTGCTATGGGTTCTTTCCATTATTTTTAAATTTGAATTCAAGTAACATTATTTCATTTCCACATTTATTATGGGGCTCTTCTTTATGTAGGGGTTTTGTGTCCCCTAGATGAGGCTTCACACCAATGTATTTCTTCCTATATTTAATATTGTTTTGAATAATAGATTGTCTAATCTTTCCTAACACTATCTCTTGGGATTTTATTTATGTCTAGGGATAATATTAGGCATCAAAGATAGCATATTGTCCAAGATAGTTAAAGGAAATTAATCTAAAGGAGGTAGAGCAATATCTCCCAAGCTAGTAGTGTGGCACACAATATTTTGAATATCTAATTTTCCTTGTATATCTTGATTGAGACCATTATTGTTAATAATCCCAACATATAAATGAGAATTTAATTTTTCTTCCAATGCTAGATAATATTTAATACTATTATCAAACATAGGGATAATGATATCTGTCTTTGCCAATACAAAACTTTTTCTTGCATTTTCAACATTTCTAGCTAGCATCAAGTCATTAATCTAGGACCTAATATCCAACTTGTTACTAAATTGCAAATAATCTATTGAAGTAGAAATGTATTATAAAGAGTTAGAGACAATTTCAACATTAACCAATATACCATAATGAAAAATAGGGGTAGCATTCTAGAGGGAAAATTGGTACTAAAAAGACTAGATAAGATCTCGATATTGGGATAGGGTGGAGACTCATATACAATCTAAAGCATGGTCAGTTTATTCTAGGGAAGCTAGAAAGGTGAAGAGACAAAAATTCCTCCAGGCTAGATATTGCATCATGACTAAAGATAGAGTTAGGCTATTGAACCCAACAAAATCTTCAAGGAAGCCTTTAGACTCCTTTTTGTCCATAGAAGCCTCATAATCAAATTTACCACTAACAACATTCTTAGGAACATTCTTAAGAACATTCTTAGGAACATTCTTAAGAACATTTTCTTTTCTACATTCTTAGGAACATTGTTAACTATATTTGGTTGGGCTCTAGGGTTTCCTAATTTTCCTTTAATAATAGGATAGTTTCTTCTAATGTGCCCTTCCCTTAATCATCGAGGTCTCCATGTATTTCTATATTGTAGGATGAAAAATTTCCTCCTAGATCTATGTGAGTCACCTCAAGGATTTTTAGTTCTTAGAGCCAATGAGACAAGAAGTCTCACATCCATATGGAGGAGACTACCCTTAGTCTCTTTAATCCTCATTATATTTCTAATTGGGAAATATCCATTATGGCAAGAATGCCCATAGTAAGGGAGGAACATTTTTTATGGTTACCCATATAGGGTAAGTGTGAGAAAAATAATGTCTACACCTTGAAATAATAAAAGGTTATTGTTGATAAATGAGAATGGGGGGTTGTAAGTGGGGTACCCCCCTTGTAGGGTTTGGGAGGATGCCCCCCCAATGGGGGTTTATAGGTAGTTCTCTCGAAAGCCACATTTTATGTATAATTCACCATTGTAAATATTGATTGTTTATCATCATGTCACAAATCTAACAATGGATATTTTGTGTGCTTTGCTTTCCATAGAAGAAAACCCAATTTTATGAGGGTGTTGTATTACAATTGTGTATTGTGATGTATTCTCATATTTCGATAGCTATTGAGTTGCCTCTATATCTTCATTAGTGATACTCCTATGAGAAGACTACTCTATAAGTATAATTTAATTTTTTGTTGATTTTTTATTAATATATTGAGTGTCTTTTGTAATGTGGTCTTTTTTCCCAAAGGGCTTCCCCCCATGTAAATCATTGTGTTGTCGTATGCATGCTATTTATGTTCATTTTTTTAAGCTTCTATAATTGTTTTAAAGATTTGTAAACTTTTGCATAACCCTCCTCTCAAGGTTAGTCTAAGGAGTTGTTCTAGTAGACCTTAATTTCCTTTCAAGTGATATTAGAGTCTTATCACCTTTGGTTTTCATTGTGGGTTGTTGGGATTTTTGAACTAATACAAATTTGAGTGGGAGCTTGTGGAAAAGATACTTTGTGATCTTGTTACAAAAAAATTTAAATGGCAAGTTCATCAAGGAGAATAGAGGTGGAGAAATGTTATAGAAATAATTTTGCCATGTGGAAGTTAAAGATGGAGGATATCTTAATAGATCAAGATATGTGGTATACTATTGATGAGAATGTCTTTAGACCTAAAAATACTACTATTGTTACTCAGTATGGTGTTATGCACTATAAAGCCAAGGGTCTAATTAGATTATGCTTATTAGAATTTGTTTTAATTTATATCCATGAAGAGTCCTCGACAAATAAGATATAGAATAAACTTGGTGACATGTATCAAGCCAAATACATAGTGAATAATATTTTCTTGAGGAAGAAAATATATTCATTGAGAATGGAAGAGAATGGACAAATTAAAAACCAACTAGAAGCATTCAATATGTTGATTTCTCAATTGGCATCTATTGGTGTCAAAATGGACAAGGAGAAGAAATTCTAGATCTTGTTTTGTTCTTTCCTAATTTGTGGGATTCTCTAGTTATGGATGTCAACAATACTTCTATTGTTTTGAAAATTGAAAATATGGTGGGTTTTTTTCTTTTTGAAGAGATGAGGAGGAGGTATCCATCAATGCCAAGGAGACCCTAATTATTCATGGAAGACTTAAGGAAAAATATAAGAAGAATGAGAAGTGTGATAAATCCAAGTCCAAGGGGAGATCCAAATCTCCTAGAAATTCCAAAGTTATTTGTTGGAATTGTGGTAATTCTAGACACTTCCATAAGAATTGAAAAGAAGAAAAGAAAAAGAAAAAAATAATTTGATTATAATTTTAAATCTAAGAATGAAGATAGTGATGCTTTGTGTAATGTGATCTACAAAATTATCACTAAATTGATTGCTGAGAGGTTGAAGCCTTGGCTTAGTAGATTAATTTTTGAAGAGCAAGGGGGATTTGTCTCTGGAAGACAGATTTTGGATGGTGTCATCATAGTTGTTGAAGAAGTGCATTCTGTGGTTGTCTCTAAGGAGAAGGCTATGTTTATAAAGCTTGATATGGCCAAAGCCTATGATAGGGTCAGATGGAGTTTTATGAAAAAGGTTCTCATAGCTTTTGGATTTGGAAGTGAATGGATTAGTTGGGTTATGAGTTGCATCACCTCTTCTTCCTTTTCTATGATTATTAATGGCGAGTCAACTGATTTATTTGGTGCTACTAGAGGCCTTAGGCAAGGAGATCCTCTCTCCCCCTATTTATTTATTTTGATGGATGAAGGGTTGGAAAAATTTCTCAAGTCTCAAGTCAGACAAGGTTTGATTCAGGGATGGAGGTGGGGTCATGGAATTCCTCCTTCCTCTCATCTTCAATTTGTGGATGATACTATGTTAATGGGGGCTGCTAGAATCAATGAAACAACCAATTTCAGAAGAGCTTTGGATATTTATGTGAAGGCATCTGGATAGTTGATTAATGAGGAAAAATCTCATATATTTTTCTTCAATACTCCTGCTCCCATTCAAGTGAGGATTGCATGGATTTTTAGATTTCAAACTGGTATCCTTCCTTTTGTTTACCTTGGAATTCCTCTTTCAGGTAGTAGATTGCTTGGATTTTTCTGGAAGGAAATTTTGGATAAGTTTTGAAGCAAGGTGTTCCACTGGACTAATAGGTGGCTCTCAACTACTGCTAGAGTTACCCTTTTAAAGTTGGTAGTTCAGGCGCTTCCTATTTATAGGTGTTTTGTGCAGTCAACCCCCACAAGCTTTATTAAGGAATTTGATGCCCTCTCTAGATAGTTCTTATGGACTGGCAATTTGCTTTCCTCCAAGTGAAGTTTGGTTAAGTGGGATAATGTGTGCAAATCAAAATAGGAGGGTGGCCTTAGTTTGCAGAAAACTATCTTGAATGGTTGCGCTCTTGTTGCTAAGCTGTTTTGGAGATGATGTGTAAATCAAGATCAAGGATGGGCTAGTATCCTTAGGATTAAATATCTTGGTGATGTGGAAGGGAAGGATGTTCCCCAGTGCATCTTGACAAGAAATGGGTAAATGATTTGGGATACCTTGAAGAGAGGAGCTCATCTAGTCAAGAAGGGTCTCTTTTGGATTTGTAATGGAGGATCTGAAGCTTTGTTCTTGAAGGATTCCTGGGATGGATATCCTCCTATTTTGTCTCAATTTCCTCATCTCCAACCTCTTGGTGATATGTTTATGGCAGCAGGCTGCAGTAAAGTTGAGGACTTTAAAGTAGTTTCAAGGGTGGGTCATGGTGAGGTTGCTAGATGGAAGGAACCTCAGGAATGGCCTCCTAGGGGTTCTGGGGAAGAGAGGGAAGCTCTAGCTGAAATTCTAACTAGGAGATTGTGTAATTCTCTTATAAGTGCTAACACCCTTGCTTGGGCCCCTAATCCGAAGGGTAAGTTTTCTATGGCATCTAGTTATCAAGAGCTGGAATGAATGTCCTTTGCCAAGATGGCTATTCCCTGGTGGAAACAAGTTTGGAATAGGCTGGCTTGGCCCAAGTGTAAATTTTTCTTGTGGCTTGTGGTACAGAATAGGTGTCTTACCTGGGTAAATATTTAGAAGAGGGGCTTTCATGGGCCCTCTATATGTGTTTTATGCCATAAGAGTGAGGAGAATAGCTCACATCTTTTCTTCCAGTGCTCCTTCGCCATAGATATTTGGCTTTGGTGGTGGGGGGTTTGGAAACATGCTTGTGTTCATACTAGCACTGTGATGGAGATTTGGAACAACCTTGGTAGACCTCCTACTAAGACTCACTTTCTGGATGCGACTTGGGACATTGGTCCAGGTTTCATTATCTCACAAATTTGGTTGGAAAGGAACCGCATAATTTTCCAGGATAAGATGAAAATGGTGTAACAAGTGTGGCTGAAAGTTTTAAATATGATTCAGGAGACCCTAGTGGCGAAGAGTGACCTTTTAAGAGATTTCGATCCTAGTGACATGTAGGTAATTCAAAGTTTGTGTAGTGTATCCTAAGTCCACTAGGGGCTTGGGGCATCTTGCTTCCTTGACATGGTAAAAGTCTTTCAATCTTGTTTTCTTGTACTTTACCAACAATATTGGAATACACTTATACTCCCACTAAAGTGGGGGTTAAATGCAGTGTCATAAAATTGTGACCCTGGAAATTTACGACTACATTAGGGTCCTCACGCATGTGAACTCGAATCCTCTAGCCTGATCGGAGACTAGAGAGTGCTCAACTTACCAAAACTGCTTCTTCCTTGGCCTCTGCATCACTCTATCCACACTCTACCATAGAGAAAGGGGTAGGATAGGGGCATGGCACCCTTGTTCCCCCTTGGACAGGGGCGTGGTGCCCCTGTCCCTGCCCTATTTTGGGGCAGGACCTTTCTAGAGAAAGTATTGTGGATTGTGCAGTGAGCAGGAAATCTCTTCGATGTCGGCCCGTGATGAAATTCAAATCCTTCAAACATGTATTTACGGGGCATTCATCCTCTCATTTGCATGGGTTCAATAAGTTGGATGAGTGGGAAATACACAAGCAATCAAGCATTCAAGAGAATTCAAGCATTCTTTTCCAGTATTGAGAATTCTCATTCTCAAGTCTCCCTTCAAGGATAGGTGTTGAATTCAAGTCAAGGATTCAACCATTGAAGAGGAGATTGATTCCAACATACAATTCCACACAAACATTTTCTATCAACATTGCTACTGCTACCTCCCTTGAGGTGATTTACAATTTAGTCTTTCATTTACATCTACTTGCAAGTACTTTCTTTCATTACTTGGTTAATTCCAAAACTGGGGATTGACCTAAAGGCAAACCCCCAATCCCAACAAATTTCCCTCTCTTTTCTGTGTAGCTTGCAGGTGCACAACTTTACTTTTGGATTCGAGCTTTATTTGCAGAGGCAAAAAAACCCTTTTTAAAGCTATGAGGTTTCCACAATCCATCTTATATTCACACAATCGAATCCAGAAAAAATTCAAGAAAACCCTTTTTGTTTCATGCATTTTTTGGAGGACCATGTACATTCCCGCCATGATCTAGACAACTTTTCCTGAAATTTGTAGGGCGACTTCGTTTTGACATTTTACTACCAAATCCAGGTGCACAACTTCATCCCATATTCAGATCTCAAGCTATAATCGATTTCCTTTCTAAATCAAACAAAGGAATAAGGGGATCAACTTAACATTCTTAATTCATTCAGAATTCAATCTATCATCTCTGTGTGGAGATTGAATCTAGTGAATTACCCCTTATCTTCCTAATGTAATGGTGAAAAGTGCTTGAAGGATAATCAATAGTGAAACTCTCATCTCTCTTTGAGGGAAAGAGTTAGTTTTCCTCTTGATCTATCACTCATCATTTTCCCACCATTACATTTTTGTGAACCCGACATCTTGCATGCTTTGCTTTGAACCAAATTGCATATTTTTCATTTACAAGTTTCAAATTTCTTCAAACTTAGTGGTTAATTCATTAAAAACCCTAGTTTTTAAATTAAAATTGAACTTGTGATTTATAAAAATTGCTTGTGTTTGTCTTAGATTTGAAAATTGTTTTGATTGTCAAATTCAATTTCCTAATTGTCTTGTTTAATTTGCAATTAAAATTTACAAAATTAAGAGGTTACTTGTTAAAACCCTAATTTTAAAAAAGCATATTGAACTTGTACAAAAAAAATAAAATTGGATTTCCCTTTAATTTTTAAATTTTTTATTGTTCTCATATTTGTTTTTAGTTCTATAATTCAAAATTTCAATTTCCCTCCTTTTTCCCAAAATTCAAAATTCAAAATTAAGTGGTTAGGTCATCAAACCCTAATTTTAAAAATTAATTGGATTTTGTGTTAATTTTAAATCAATTTCATTTACATTTAGATTTCTAAACATTTTCCAAGGTGTCCCTATCCATTAGGTTTGACCCTTTTCAAAATTGCACTTCAATTCCTCTTTTTCTTCAAAACCCTAATAGGGTCCTATTTTCTCCTTTGTGCCTTCATTTCACCCATCTAGAGATCGTAAAATTTGCCAATGTTTTGGGGTTAGCTTTAAAATCATCATAATATCCATCCCTGAAAATTTTTAAAAAAGTTGGTTGGACCATGTGCATTCCCACTACAATCCTCAACTTTTTTTTCTGAAATTTTGGGAGACTGTAATGACTGTATTTAATAGCCTAAATCCAGAAGATTGGCTGATTTGATCAATTTTTGATCCCTCTAGAATCAGAAATACCTTCAAAATTCAACATTTCAACTTTCAAGAAATTTTTTAAAATTAAGAGGTTAATTATTGTCTGCCCTGATTTTAAAAATTCTAATTTTAAAATTAAGATCCAATTTCCTTTCATTTTTGGAAATTGTGTCATTCTCTTCATCCAGCAAAGTTCAAAGTGTGTAATCATTATTTTTCTTAAATTTTGCATTACTCAATTTTTGCAAGCTTTGTCTTACAATTAAAAATTCAAATTTTTCCTCTAGTGCATGAGTTTTACCACTATTAGTCCTATCTATCCTATCCCCGTTAGACGAAGAATTAGAATTAAAGCTTCCCAAGGTTTAATTACTGAGGAGATGGAGCCTAATTTGGGTGACTTCTTTAATGAGGATCATGCTAATTATTCCCATCCTAATCATGTGCCTATTGATGGATCTCATGATGAAGAAGAAGCTTTAACCAGGGTTTCTTTAGATCAACTTTCTACATTAGACAATCAATTTGATAGGTTTCAACAATGGATGTCCCAAGAATACCCTAATAGTGAAGCTCTTCCATTAATTAAAGGTCTTAAGTACATGCTTCAAAGTGATAAGAATGGAATTGATATATTGTGTTACATTGCACATATTGTTGATTCTAATTTCTTGCCTATCAAGAGTTGTGTTGAAACCCTAGGTTACTCACAACTTTCAACACAAGTCAATTCCTCTATTCCTTTGACCAATCCTATGATTAGTATTCCTACTTTCACATCTAACATCATGGCTACTTCAACTCAAAATGTCAATCCTACAACCATAGGTCATGGGGGCAATCCCTCTTCTTCATTCAATCCTCCATCAATACCTATATCTTCCATGAGTATTCCTACCATTCTTCAAAAAATCAGTGTGACACAAGGGGACAATTCCTTCAACAACTTTATTCCTCCTTTAAGTGTCCCTTTTCCTACCCAATCATCACCAATGCCTACTTATCATAGTGTCCCACCACCTTATTCTCAGTCCATGCCTTCTTTCAACAACACCACACCACCTTCTCAATCACCTATGTCTAACATGAATTCTTCCACTGAAATGGCAATCAACAATCTTGCCCAAACTGTGTTTGGAACTCTATAATGGAAAAGGTGATCCTCTTACACATGTTAAAATATTTCAAACCTTGTGTACTAATTTTGCTTATGATCAATGATTGCTTGCAAAACTATTTACAAGAACACTAAGAGATAAGGCCTTACAATGGTATTTCTCTTTGCCTTCTTATTATATCACTTCCTTTCAAAAACTATCAAATGCTTTCATCCAACATTTTCAAAACAACATTGGTCCTAAAATCACTTTGACTAATTTAATGCATTGTAAACAAGGTGCTAAAAAAAAGTGACTGATTTCATTGGTAGATATAAGAATTTGTGTGCTCAAATTTATTTTCATGTGCCTAATAATGATATTCAAAGAATTTTCATTTCTAATTTACAAAAAGATATCAGGGAAAAGCTTCTTTTGTCTGAGTTTACTTCCTTTCTATAGTTGTGTGCAACACTCCACAATTATCAACTGGTTGTGAGTCAAATGGATCAATCCACTCCTATGGCTCTGAGTGATAAGGGGGAGAGTGTTCAACAACTGTTTGTGAAGTTCAAACCAACAAAAAGCTTCATCAAGTTCAATGATCCAATCAACAACAACCATGTGAATGCTACAATAGGTGTGCCTCCTATTTCTAAAATTTTCCAAAGAGAAAGATAGTTTACTCCTTTGAATGAATCTTTGCATAGTATTATGTCTCAGTTATTGAATAGAAATGTTATCAAACTTCCTCCTATAAAACAAGTTGATCCTTCCAAACTTGCATCTCCTCATTTTGATAACAATTCCTTTTGCCAATTTCATCATCAACCTGGTCATGATACTGAGAAATGTTTTGCATTAAAACATAAGGTTCAAGACTTGATTGATAATAATACTATATCTATGGTAGTTGTGAATGATAAAGGGAATAAATCAGTTGCTCCTCCTAATCAAAATCTTAAAATTTTCAGTGATCCCTTGCCATCTCATACCTCTAATGTTATTGAGATTGTGCCTAATTCTCTCTTCTAAAACACTCATCTATATGACTCCAAATTTGGTTAATATGGTAGAAACACAAGATACACCTAAGGATCCTTGTATTACATTTGACCCTAGTGAGACCATTAGAGCCCCTGATGGCCCTTTATACATAGTTGCAAAGGTTAAGGATATCCCTTGCGGCGGTGCCCTGATTGATCCCTCTTGCATGGTTAATATTATAACTAAAGAGTATCTTTTCACTTTACAATTGCATAAACCACTATATGATGCTTCTAATGTAGTGGTGAAGTTATTTAGTGGCTTCTCTTGTCCTACCATTGATTCTATCACCCTTCCTATCATAGTCCATACTAAATCCATGGATGTTGATATTTTTTTTATCATACCTTCCTCTGAGAAATTCCGTGTGAAGTTGAGCTATCCTTGGCCATCTTCCATGAAGGATATTGCTTCTCCAATCTACAAGTGTCTTAAATTTCTTCACAATGGAGAAATCATAATTGTGAACCATAGCTTATTTTGTCCATCTAGAAGCCCTAGTGTTCCTATTGATCTCTTTTCGCCTAAATAATTTGAATCTCTTCCATCAAGGAGTGATGCTCTTTTTCAATCTTATAAAAATGGAACAACTATATGATCTTATCCTTAAGTCAACCTAAATCTCCAACACTTGACATTCCTATTATTCTTCAAGATGAGGTTCTTCCCCTCTCGGATAGAACTAATCTCTCTCCTAAGGAAAATTGTCCACCTACTCCTATGGATGTGACTTCACCTTCTCTTAAGGGGAACTCTAATATTCTTCCTAAGGTTAGACCTATACCTCCTCCTCATGATGGATTTGGTCTCCTTCCTACACCTAATATTCCTCCTTTCTATGGCATAGTTCCACCTCCTTCCTCTTATCGAGAGAAGTGACCTACCTCTCCTATTGTTCAACCAAAAAGACCTCAACCTAAACCTTCCACTATAAAACAGAAAACCATTCCTCCTTCTTCAAATTTTCTTCCTCCTTCTCAACCTTCCACTAGGACTCGATGGAATCATTGTGTGAGAGAATGCCAATGAAGACGCCATGTTCGAGCTCGTGAAGCTATCCCTCAAAATACTTAGTCTCCTCAGACTCCAACAATTGATATGATTCCCTTTTCTCCTAAGAAAAATATCCAACCAACATCTCCAAATCATAAGTTGCATAAAACATGTGATGGTTTAACTCCTATTCGTGTTCTTGCTCCTCTTGCTTTAAAATTTGATGAAGAAATGAGTGAAAATGTTATTCATAATGTAAATACAACTCCTAATGCTTTTGACAACGAGTATGAGTATGTTGATGTGGACAAACATTTATCAGATGAGTTTTCACAAACCCTAATCCTAGCTCCTAGAATCGAACAAAGTGACTTACCACATGAGCATAGTCCTTGTTTGGATCTTGTGATAGATCCATCTATTGTGCTCAATGTTGCTCCTCTGGCATGTTTCTCACCTTCTCGAAATAGTGATCAACAAGATTGGGAGGTGGATGTCATGCTAGATTAGCAATATTAGCACTGTAGATCTTTCTCTCTCCTTTCTTTCTTGTTTGTGACCATTCTTCTATATGTATCCCTTCTCTTCTATTGTTCCCTTAACATCTATTTGGGGATGATACAAAGCATTGAGATCTCTTCTTGGTCTCTTTCATGTTGACTCAAAAGACATTCTCTCTTCCCTCTCTTCAAAGGTAGTGTCCTTCTTTGGGGAATGAAGATTATTAAATGCACATACATACATGAGTTATCATACAACATACCGAGCCTGAGGAAAGTGACACTACCTCATGTTTTGTGTTCATTATCCTTGGGTTTATTCTTCGATTGGGGGCTAAATCCTTGCTCTCTCTCTCTCTCTCTCTCTCTCTCTCTCTCTCTCTCGGGTGTATCCTACCTTAAAGTAATCGCTCCCGATAAGGCACATGAAATCACTTTAACATGGGGGCATACACCCCACTCATACTTTCCTTCTTGTGATACTTAGAATTACTTAGTGGACTTTGCTTTTCTTTGTAATCTTTTGTATCCTTGCTTTCATGACTCATAGTGAAGGGAACTTTTCTACTTGTAGTTATGGTTCTCCCCTTCTCGATCTTCCCTTTTACTTTTTCAGTCAAAGTTGTAAGATCCTAAGTCCACTGGGGACTTTGCACATCTTGCCTCACTAGTACATTCGGGGCTAATTTCTGATGACCTATTGTTAGAAGTCCAACTACTTTTCGTCAGACTACCGACAAATGTAGCCGTTGAAAACTCATCGCCGGACTTCCCGATGATGCCATTGAACGTTGAAATTCCAACCACACCATGAACTCTTCCGACGGTGGATATGATCGCTCCTCCAACCAAAAATGTCATCGTCAAAGCATCGGAATGCTGACGCTCCCCCATTACCATGTATCGATGACCGTCTAACAAGGAAGTGTTGTCAGACATATAGTATCCTCATCAGTTGTTTCTGTAGTCGTATGAATTCCGACGGAATCAGAAACTTTGCAGAAGTAGAAGATACAAGTTGAAGAGTCGTGTGCAAGTAAATTTCATAAAAGAAAGTAAGAAGGCATTATCTTGAATGACATGGAAACAAGCTCAATAGCTTCCCATAAGAGAGCAATTGGAGAAAAGTAGAGGAAAGTGTTAAAGGGTGATAAATACATAGAGATTATGCAATACAAACAAACAATGTCTGGAGTCGATGCAAAGAAACCTCTACTCCACCAATACCAGAAAATAGAGGAAGAACTTTAATGCCATCTAGATTAAATGCTTTCAAGATAGATAAATGGTATGCAACTGTATCTATTTGGAATGCATTACCCAAATAGTGCAATCAATTAGTCGCACAAGAAGTTCCACAAGTGTGATCTTTTTCAAATCCTAATATAATTTCTATCTCGTCAACCTCTAGAGGAGCCACCTGACCTATCCCCACCCAAACCAAGTACCATTCTTCTCACTTTTCAAGAATGTATTTCTGTTCACTATCTTGTAGTTTCCCTCGTGAATTTTCAATTATAGTACAGAGTTCTTCACGAAGGACACTACCACATCGTCTAGAGTCTATGCAATTCAATTTTTTTCTTTGATCCCATGGAGGCCAATAGTCCTTTATCTAAGGAAGTGCTTCCTGAATAGTCATGGGGGGGAGAGGTAATGCTTGAAATTCCCCTTTTATTGGGAGATTGTGTACATAACCTCTTGGTCTTTTGGAAGCTGAAAAGTACTTTGAGTCCACCAACTCTGGTTCCACACCATAGAAATTTTCGGATATTATCTTCCAAATATCCTTTAGTGCAAAAGCATCATTCTCATAATAGAAAAAAGGTGGCCCTTGCATGAACACATTGATTTCCTCCAAGCGTGGCCCAATAGGTTTCCTCGGAACTCCAAAACCAGTTAGTCCCTTCGGACATAAATTAGAGACCACATCACACACTCCATACATTGTTTGTTTGTATTGCATACTCTTTATGTATTTATCAACCTTTAACACTTTCCTTTGCTTTTCTCCAATTGCTCTCTTCTGGGCAACTGATGAGCTTGTTTCCATGTCATTCAAGATAATGCTTGCTTGCTTTCTTTTACAAAATTTACTTGCACACGACTCTTCAACTTGTATCTTCTGCTTCTGCACAGATACAAATTATAATTCATGCCCATATGATTAAATAAAATAAGCATTTGTAAAGAAAAGATTTAGTCATTGGATGTTACATATTATCTGACAGAAAGATCCTAGATCCAATTCTTGGAGAAAGGAAACATCATTGATAATCTTTTTTTCAAATAAGACTCAATCAAATAAATTAAAAATGTTTTATGTAATTTTTAAAAGTAGAACTCATGCAATGCTTTTTGCATTATGAATGAATAGAGACATAGAGGTAATCCATAAATTGCGCTAAGCTAGTGCACTTGAATAATAGTTGCATATATGGAATAATGGGAATATAGCGAAGAACCTTGCGAGGAACCCTTTTTGTTATTTGATCTGTTCGATATCTACTGATATGACATTTAGAGTTTTCAGGGTATCTTTGTGTTCATGTCAACTTTTCTTCTTGTTTGGGCTCTTTTATTGTGAAAATGAGTTTAACTACTAAAAAAAAGTTGTGTAAACCCTTATACGTCTACTGCACCACCAAAGAAGCCACAAAAATGGCAATAATCTGAACCATGTGAAGAATCATGCATATGAAGGGTAGTCCCAAAGATTCAATGAGAAGCAAATGTTACAATCCAAATAGAAGTTTTATAGCAGGAAATGTTACAATCCAAATAGAAGTTTAATAACAACCAAACATAAAGATTAAAATCTCATGCCTAATGGATAGGTCTGAAGTGCTACAGACAACAAGGGTGGAAAGAAAAGTTTTCAAGATGAAGAAAACACATGCTTAGAGGGATTTCATTGACACCAAGGAGTAGATATTTGTTCTTGGCCTTGAATTCCTATGAAAGCATGCAAACCATTGCCAATGATAAAAGATATAGGTTTATATAAAGAACCAATAATGGAGAATATGATATTCTTAGGAACACAAGAATATAAGCATGAATCTCAGAGTAGTCACAACATCAAAAGCTAGTCCAATGATAGATTTTGAGATCTCTTTTTGGCAAAGAAACTATCAAAGGGTGACAGTTGAGATTTAGGAGAAAGTGGAACCAACCAAAAGAAGTTTAATATAAATAAAAAACAAAGATCAATAATACAAATCATAGCATGTATGTCCAAGGATAACAAAGAAATATAACTATGAGGCAACAAGGTTTTATGACAAAAATATAACTATGTGAACAAAGAATCATGTCAAGACATAAAGAGGTAAGGTGGTATCCTTATGATCAAAGTATGACAATTACCAATATTATGAAGAGAACTCACATGAATAGATCTAGTCACCTATGCAAACATTTTAGTCATCTTGTGACAATCAAAGAGGGCAATAGTAATAAGTATTCATGATAGAAGTCCATTAAAGGTGGTAGTCAACATAGTGAAAAAGCCTAATCATGTTTAGAGGACTAGGCAACCCTAAGAACAAGAAAAAATAGTCATGTGATAATGCATAGGACAACCTTAATGGCCAAGTTTAGAGAGCATACAAGATGAATAATGATAGTCTATTTGATAAAATGTCATTGTTGCGTGAAGATGATGATCTATGGCTATTGTGGACAATGTAGGATGCAGTTAAATTTAGAGCATAGTCAATGATATAAAATAGTGAGCATCATCTTCAATATCTTTATGAAAAAGAAGAAAATTGATAAGGTCTGCTACAAGTCTAGATTAGTCGAGATTGGGAAAGAGTTTGGTTGATCCTCTGTTCATATCTTCTAGTCCAATAGCGAGATTGGGAAAAAGTTTGGTATTGATTTTGGTGTTGGTGGAAGGTTTAAGGAGGTACACTATCATCATAATTAATGTTAGAGAGTGTTGTGAAGAAGAATGGCCATGAAAGGAGTGATTGTCCTAAGTGCTTGAGACTGTCACAAAAAGTGAGTGTTGTAGCAGTGAATCTTCCTTTGACCTTTGGGTGGTTGGGAGGGTAAAGACCCATGGTGGTATATGTTGAGTGGTTGGGAGGGTAAAGACCCACATACCAACTATCTACTTTGACATGCTAGGATGGTGTCCACCCAATCAATATTTTCTTTTCAATATTCAATTTGCAGATGATATTGCCATGTTTCCTACCTTGGACAAGAATAATATGATCAACTCGATTATAGATTAGAGTTATTTTGTAATGCATTTGGATCAAATATTTCTCAGCCTAAATCTACTTTACTAGGATCAACTATTGACCCTCCTGATTGATTGAGTCAATTTGGTTGGCAATGGGGAAGGAATGGTAAAATTGCAAGGTACCCAGGTATACCATTCTCAGTGTCGTCCTCGTTACCTAAGATGTGGGAATGGATGTATGCTAAGATAGAAAGAAAAATCAATGGTTGGAATAGGGATTTTCTATCATTGGTAAGTAGAGTCCAAGTGTGTGAAAAAATCTTATCCTTTTACATCATTTATTATGCATCTATGTGGTTTCTTGCTAGTTATCAAGTAGATAAGGTGAAAAAAGTTATTAGGAAATTTTGTGGTTAGATGGAAGAGGTAAGAAAAGGATGCATGTTGTTAAATGGAAATGGTGCTTCTTGAGTAAGGACTTAGGTGGATTGGGGATCAAAGACCTCAGGCAACAAGGTATTGCCTTAGAAATCAAATGGGTTGTCAAGGCTTTAGAAGGGAATGAACCATGGAAGATATTAATTAGGAGAAAATTCATGATTGTCAATCATTATAACATTTTAGGTGGGAATATTGTTGATAATTTCTCATGGTTTGAAATTATTGTCAGGTATGTCTGCAATTTGAGTAAAAAGTCTAACTATTTTTGGATTTTATTATCTATTGAAATTCTTTGGTTTCTTTGGAAGAGAAGGAATGAGAATGTGTTCCAAGGTAAAGGGAGGGTTCTTATTGAGTGTAATATTAGAATCATAATGCTAATGATTATTGAATAGGTATCATTTACATTGAAGATGCCAACGGGAAGATTCATGAAGATATTGGATGAAGGTTCCTCTTCAATAAATAAAGAAGACATTTAGGATGTTGCCTATGTTGAAAAAAAATATTAGCTAAGTTCGGATTATGACAATCATATATGTATATATTATTTAAATGTACCCATTATTGGGCTAGACCCAAATGTGACGTGGGAAAGGCAATTCAATGTGTGATAGGGCTGGGCCCAAAATGCAACGTGCAAAGGCATTGGGCTAGACCCAAATGTCCAACATGGTAAATATCAATGATAATAAGCTGACCTAAGGAGATCTACCGCCAAAAGAAGGATATATATATATAACAACTTCAAGATGAAGTAAAACACATTTTCATTACTTGCAAAAATGTGATCTACTCTTCCTATCTCTGCTCTTCTATGTTAGCCATCTCTTCTTCTATCCTTAGCGAATTTGGTGGTCTGCACTTTGGAAAACCTCAAGGACTTATTAAGCAAATTTGTCAAGATTCTACTTTAGCCTGTTGAAGCCATCTTCTGTTGATCCACTCCTTTGTTGGTTAGGGCTGCATCATCTATCATCTTGGCAACTTACTGTTAGGACAACAATTCGAGATAATTATGTCATATTGTAATTGCCTACCATTGGTATAATACATTTTATAATTTAAGGTTGGGTTTTTCACCTCCAAGAGGGAGGTTTTCCTAGGGTATTGGTGTCTTGTGTCTTGTGTTTCATTACTGTTACTGTTTATTCACAGTTAAATTATAGTTAATTAATTTGTTTAACATCTTAGCACTTAAATTTAACAACCTATTGACCCCAAGACCTAAGAAAGATAGGGAATAAATTCTAGGAAGAGTATATAGACTTTTATAATAAATATAAAAAAGAACACCAATACCAATTAAAAAGGGGTGAAGCTATAAGACACCTAGAAATGGCTCACCAAAACTTTGATTTCTCTAGTTGAGAGAGGATCTTTGCACCCCTTGGAAGAGAATTTGATACTTTCCAAATTAGTAGGATTGAACCTAAGAATAATGGCAAAGGAAAAGACAAAGAACCTAATAATGAAGATGGAGAGAATGAAGAGAAAGAGGAGAATCCACATAATGATGGTGATAATGAATCTTAATAAGCTATTACAATCTATCTTTTTGAATATTTTGTCAATAGATGATATAATATCGATGTAATTTGATGTTGACTCGAAGCTCTACACTTTACTCTTAATCGTATAAACTGATTTTTTTTCTTCTTCTAATTTTAAGGCAGTTTAGCCTAGTTGGGGATTTGATGGAGTAATAAACTTGGTCACTATTATTGTAACCTAACTTTGTACTCTGATTTTATTTTGGTAATTGATCTTTAGAAGAAAAAAAAAAACATTCTACATAGCAAACACACTACACTCACATACACTCTTATACAAACCTTGACATGTGTCTTGCTTTAGGATAACCTAGTGTACCACAAGCCAAATAGACATAGACACAAGATGAGGAAGCTAGTATTTGTTTCTACCCTCATTTCATCACTTATCATCAACCAACTCAACACTATCAATGATTAATTTGAGGTGTAAAGATTCAACAAATTGCTACAAATTTCATTGAGTAAAGGCAACATAGGTGACAACCACCCTAACTTCCACAACAAAAGTCTTAGACATAAGATCCCTACCTTTTGACCTTTTGCAGTTTGATCTTGCAAGATTTAAAAATTCATATGTGCTATTTTTTAATCATATAAGAATCACATATATGATTTTATCCTTAGGCTAGATAATGGGCATGGTCCAAATTTTAGTTGTTTAAATTCATATTTTTTTCAAGGTTGACGATTCCTAGATCTAATTGTTATCCATTGGTATGATGTCAAAAAATTTGAATTGTGTATCTAAGGTTGTGTACTTAAAGGCATATATTGAGTGGTTGGGAGGGTAAAGACCCACATATCAACTATCTACTTTGACATTCTAGGATGGTGTTGTGTGGGGGAAAAAGCGAGACTAGGTTATCATGCCCTAATCCTACCTCTTGTCACACATTACGGAATACGAAAGAGCCTAGAGGTATCGCACAATTGGCTACTTCTTTTTGTGAAAGAGAGAGCCACGGGCTACCTATTAGGATTTCTATTCCTTCATTGTATTTGAAAGGTAAGATTATGCAAGTCCAATTCCTAACCCTAAAATGCAAGTATGAACTAACAACAAGATTGCAGAATTGAACTTAAACAATGGAAAGCTATAAACACAAGGATAAAACAAGAATGCAAATGCGTACCCGGAGTCAAAATTGGACTGAAAATGTTCGGGACGGGGGCGCGGGTGCCACTGTCCTGATTCTGTCCTGAAAACTGCACCGGAAACTGTTGTTTTGCACTCTGGAACACTGTCGGAAATGCTGTCTGTCCGGAGGACCAGGGCGCCCAGCGCCTCTGTCCCAGGAACCAGGGTGCCCAACACCCCTGTCCTGGCAGGACCAGGGTGCCCAGTGCCCCTGTCCCAGTCTTTTGCTCTGCAATTTGATGCAGAGTACTATCTCGACCTGTTCTCTCCGGATCTGTATCCTGCGGCATCGTCCGAGTCCCGAAACCTGCACTGATATCTGAAAAAGGGTGTATGGGTGGCTATATAGGGTTTCGCCTTAGTCAAACCCCCACTTCGGTGATTTCCACCTCCATGAATAGCCAAGTTTTTTTGTAAAATGTATTGTGTGTGCAGACCTAGTGTGTGTGCAAGGTCCTAAAATGCAAGAAAGCAAACTAGAGCAACCTAGAAAGTAAACCCTAATTGCTTGTAAATGATAATGTAAATGCTCTAAATCAAGATGCAAAGTGATCTAAAGCATGAATGAATGATATATTGAAGCTTATGCAAAGACATGAAAATAACATGAAATCATACCCAACCCCCAAGGGAGAGGTACAAGCCAATCTTCAGTCGGTAATCTCCTATCGTTCTTCAATGTCTTCCAAGCCCTAAATGGATGAAAGGATTTGATAAATGCTTGATAGAGGGATGTTGAAAGTTGTTGAAGTCTTCAAAGATCTGCTCTTTCACTACATATGAAGTTCCTGAAAACAAAAATTCCGATCCTTTCAAATGAAGAAAGAGAGCTCTTATGTATGAAACCCTAGGTCGCAATTTCATCGTTTGGCCGACCTAGAGATTGAATATCTTGCCAATTTCTTGGGGTTAAGCTTTATTTTATGATTGGATCGCGCTCCTAAAATTTCGAAAAAAATGTCCGGGACCATGTGCACTCCGGGCGCCACGGTCCCGACAATTTTTCACCAAATTTTCAGGGCCGTCAGATATGATGATTTTAGAGAGAATCCCGAAGTTACAAGTGATTTCGAGATGTTTTGACCCCTGAAATCAAGCCCCCAAATTCGAAATAGGACTTAATTAGGGTTTTTGATTAGATGATGTATTGGAGGAATAACATGAAAAGGGGCACACTTTAACGAAAGGGCCCGACTTTATGATGTGAAGGATGATGAAATACGACTTTAGACCTAATTAATTTGATTAATTAAGTGCTAAAGGAGCAATGCAATGCAAAATGTAAAATGCACTAAGGCGGGTGCTAAACTAGGTGTGAAATTGTACCACCCTAGCAAGTGCGTACAATTTACAACGCTACATTTAGCCCCCACTTTAGCGGTCATATGAGTACTACGTGCATATGCAAGCTAAAGTACAGAAAGTAAACATCATTTGAAAAAGGATATATCCATAAGTTGTCGGACGAAGCCCCCAGCGGTATCTGCAGTACACAGTTAGGAATCGCACCCTACAAAACACACGTTAGATCACAAAATCACCTAATGCTTACTAAAGAAAGTGATGAAATTTGTGAGTAGCTATATGCCCCCCTGTTTCGACTTGCTTATTAGGGAGGTGAAGCAGGGTAGCATGTTTACTTGCGACAAATTGTATAAGAGAGTATTGATGAGGGACATTCACTAAATAGGCTTCATCAGAGCACTTTTTGGAACATCTCGAGAGTAGGGGAATGAAAATACGATTCCTACGCAACAAACGGTTCGAAAATCGCATCTCCCAAACTCAAGTTATGATGAAATGAGTGATAGAGGAAAATTAGGGTTTGAAAGGTAAAGGTAAAGAAATGAAAGTATATACCTTGAAAGTGACATTTGTATTTGTCACTTTGTTGTTTTTTGAATACTATTCATTGCAGCGGAGCCCACATAGCCATCATCATGCCTTCACGATGACCGGAGCATCCCACGAGGATTGAGATCCTGTGCCAAGCCGTAATTGACGACGAGCCACTGGACGAGGTGAGTTGATTGAACATTTGACTTTTGATTTTCCGCATTTTGACTTTTCTGTGATCGTTTGCGGGCCCTGAAGGTTGACCCGGGCCCCACCCAGGGCGCCATGGTCCCCCTAGGGCACCATGGTCCTTGTGGGGCGCCCTGGTCCCCCCAGGGCGCCATGGTCCCTGACAGGGCACCATGGTCCCCTCAGGGTGCCATGGTCCCTGACAGGGCACCATGGTCCCAACCAAGGCGCCATGGTCCCTGACAGGGCACCATGGTCCCAATCAGGGCCTGGCGAGGGGTTTCAGGGTTAGCATACAATGTTCGACAGTTTGCATGAGCGATTTTGATGATCAAGTACTGATTACGGTTATGTTTTTGTTGTTGCAGGGCCTCCCATACATGAGAGAGCATACAGCGGGACATATTCTTCGCAGTTTGCGAGATCAGATTCTGCGGCTGACTCAGTCAGAGAGAGACACATTGTCGATCGTGGGATTATGGTACGTGATCCTCATGCTAGCCATTCGGTTCCATCCTGCGATGCTGATGGCATTGATGGAGCGATGGGATCCTGACACATGCACATTTCATCTTCGAGTAGGGGAGCTGACGGTTACACTCAAGGATGTGTACCGTATACTTCGTCTTCCTATCATAGGAGCAACTGTTACATACGTGACCGATCGATCAGCGAAGGATCATTAGAGAGAGCAGGTATATTGCATAGGGAGAGTCATGCCGAGCGAGACGAGAGGTCGCATCATGGTCAGCTGGCTCTTACATCCTACAGGGGAGGTACCCCTTCTGAGACGCCTTATGATCGCCATCATAGCACTAGCCGTCTGCCCTAATGGGCGAGGTACGTACATGCATGGGGGTCTCACATGGTGCATCAGAGCGATGGAGAGACATAGGAGAGTGTATGCTTGTGGTCGGAGTATGCTTGCACATCTCTATCACGACCTTGAGGAGTATGTATTTGGACAGAGTTGCAGTTTGATGACATGCACACTTCTGCAGGTATGGATTTTAGAGCACTTCACATGCACTAGGCCTGTTGGCTTTCCGCTGAGTACGGCTAGTGAGCGACCTAGGGTGTTTGCTTATCCACTTACCAGCGAGTGGAGATTTGGAGATCTATTATATTGGAGAGTGATTTTTGATAGACTGACAGCCGAGGTGACAGTGTGGAGACCCTACCTGCGGATGCACAGATGGGATGGGATGGAGAGACAGTTAGCATGCTTACAGAGGAACTGCCTACTGTAGGGACGATATTCACACATCATAGTCCCTTTCTACTTTGACCGAGTACGGAGGTAGTTCGGGCTAGAGCAGTGTGTTCCAGCCGATGTGCCCATCTCTACTCGACACTCACGGGTCCTTCCCAGACCTAGAGTAGTAGCGAGACCGATGATAGATGACATCAAGACTATAGATATAGAGGGATCTGATCAGGATGTAGTCACTAATTATTCTGCAGAGCCTGGAGCACAGCGCAGGTATGTCTCATGGTTTATGAGATCATATCCAGGTCCTATCTTTCCACCGGATCACCTGACAGGCCATCCAGGCCCATGGAGACATGGAGACCGAGATGAGGACTAGGGATCCAGGTCAGAGGAGCCAGAGGAGGGAGAGGGTCATGAGGAGGCGGGAGATCCTGATCCACCTACAGGCGATCAGCCCAGCGCCGAGGAGAGACCTGATGATGAGGAGAACAAGGATGCAGATGAGGATGAGGATGCAGATGAGGATAGAGATGATGATGAGGAGTCAGATGCAGCTCCTCACCATTCAGGGGATGATACCATAGCTCTGGATCCTCCTCTTATTCCCCAACAGGGGGAACATGAGGTGATACGGAGACCTATTCCTAGTACCATCCAGCCTACACCCATCGTGCACAGATTAGTCGAGCGAGGGGAGCCTAGTAGATCCCAGTCACAGATGCTACCGTATCATGATCCCTACTGGCGTGAGGGAGACTCAGGTATAGTAGGTTTAAATTGATTATTAATGTTTTGATGATATAGAATGGTACTAATACAAAAATCTATTCTACTGCCACAACTAATGTGCAGGAGTGGCATTCCCTGATTCAGCAGGCAGTGACAGACATTTCCACGATAGCACAGATCCCCAGTTCCTCACAGATTGCCTATAGGCCTCAGGGGAACGCGGGTCGGCATGAGGACTTGTTTTCCCCATTCCGAGTACAGGTAGACATATGGAGGGAGAGAGAGAGAGTCCTATCAGAGGACCTTCAGCGGGCGCGGCGAGATCTAGCAGCAGCTCAGGCCGAGGCTACCACCTATCACGCGATCCTTATGGATAGGGATCGTATGAGTTCCTCTCGGAGTCACTCATGGTCTGTATCACGCTACACACCCATGGGTCCACCTTCACGGCCAGATCAGGAGGGAGCGTCCAGTCGACACTCTCCAGCCACTAGTCCTAGAGATAGGAGATGATTTTATGATGTAGGAGAGGTCACATTTTGGATGTATAGTGACCTATATTTGTATACGATCCACATATATATATGTATATATACATGCTTCTCTTTTGTCTCAAATGTGTTATCTTTAATGCTTAAAACAATGTATATTTTGCTTTGATTAAATCTAATACATTTGGTAAATGTACATGTATGTTCAGAATTTAATTTCCATGTAATTGATTTCTCAATGCACCATGATTAAATTGATACATGTGTGACTTAATTAAATATTTAATCAAGCACTACATTGATGATAGGGAAGAAATATGCATTAAGTCTAAGAATCATATAACTAACGTGATTTAATTTTGAACTTAAACACAACATGATACGATTCTACTTAACACATAAAGACACCATATAATATGCTAGCATAATGGAAATGTAAATCTTTTACAACTTACATAAATGAATTCAAGACAAACTATGAAGTAAGAAAACACGCTTGTCAAGAACGAAGCAATATAGATTAAACATCATAACATTTAATTCTATTTTGCTTTAATTAGGAGATACTAACATATTACCCAATGTTGAAGAACTGAAAAGAAGATAAATAAGGAATGAAGAATTAAGCATAATATCTACGCAAGTGCATAGCATTTATAGGTTCTTTAAGAGGCGTACCATCTACATCCGCTATTTTGTAAGCACCTGATCCATAATCCTCAATAACGATATATGGTCCAAGCCAATTAGGACTAAATTTTCCCTTTTCTATAGGTAAGGCATTCACATTGCGCTGATTCTCATAAAGGACTAAGTCACCTACTGAGAAGGAACGTTGAATAACCTTATCATTATAGCTTCGTTGTAGAGTTTTGTGATACGCTTGAATATGCTCAAGAGCGTTTATACGCTGTTCATCAAGCATCTCAAGCTGTTGAAGTCGTTGTTCTCTATAAGAGTCACCATCTACTATACCTTTGAGAGAAACCCTAAGTGATGGAATCTCTAGCTCTAAAGGCATAATAGCATCAGCACCATAAACAAGATTATAAGGAGAAGTTCCCGTAGCAATTTGCACACTCGTTCGGTAGGCCCAAAGAGCATAGATTAGCTGGTTACTCCAATCCTTACCATGCTTATTCATGGTTTTGTGAAGAATTTGTTTGATTATTTTATTGGATGATTCGGCTTGACCATTTGATTGAGGATAGTATGGTGTAGAAAATCGATGTTTGATATGATACTTCTCGAGGAATTTCCTCACGTCCTTGTTCTTAAATGATGTCCCATTATCTGAGATTATAGTAGAAGGTATCCCGAATCGAGAAATGATGTTTTCTAGAAGAAATTGACAAATCACTTCAGCAGTGGTAGAGCGAAGGGGAATAGCTTCTACCCACTTCGTAAAGTAATCTGTTGCGGTTATAATGAAGGTGTGTCCTTGAGATGAAGGAGGAGAGATTTTACCAATAAGATCCAAACCCCATGCGGAAAAAGGCCAAGAAGCTACTTGAGAATGGAGTTCTTGGGCAGGAGCATGAATCAGATTATTATGTTGTTGACATTGATGACATTTCTTAACAAATGAAAAAGAATCCTTCTGCATAGTTTGCAAATAGTATCCCATATGAAGCAATCTATGAACCAAGGATTTGCCTCCAAAATGCCCCCCACAGGCACCTGAATGTGCCTCTTCAAGAGCAACGGGGATTTCTGATTCGTTAAGACAGCGAAGGAGAAGACCATCATAACCCCTTTGGTAAAGGACATTAGAAAGAATGATATATCTAGCAGACAGCTTGCGGATTCTAGCCCTAGTGTTTCTATTAGTAGAATCAGGAAAGGTACCATCGGTCAAATATCTTACGATATGCGAGTACCATTCATCTGAGTCTATAAAGTCACAACATGTTACCAGACTAGGATCGTCTACAATAGCTGGAGAAATAAGGTTGTGAATAACAAATTTAAGATCAACCACAGGGTCCTCTAAAGATACAAGAGAAGCCACACATGCCATTGCATCCGCATGTCGATTATCTTTTCGAGGAATAGGTTTCATGGTATAAGAATCAAATTTTTGTAATAAAGAGATGGCAAGGTCTTTATATTGTGATAATTTGTCTTGTTTTGCTTGATATATTCCTGTTACTTGTCTTATAATCAATTGTGAATCTCCATAGATATGTATGTGTTTTATGTTCAGAGCTAAGGCTGCTTTTATTCCTGCTATAAGAGCCTCATACTCAGCAATGTTATTGGTACACAGGAAATTTAGACGATAGGATAAGGGAATGGGTTTCTTTGTAGGAGAAATCAGAACAACACCTGCCTCCGATCCCGTACGACACTTAGAGCCATCAAAGTATAACTCCCAAGTTTCATCTCTATAGAAAGAATGAAGTCGTCAGGAAAAGACTCAGGGTTAGGGAAGGAGAAAGGTGAAGGGGCCTCAACTAGGTGATCGGTCAATGCTTGCCCTTTAATTGCTCTTTGTGAGACAAATTTAAGGTCAAATTCAGTTAACATCATAACCCACTTAGCTAGGCATCCTGATAAATCAGTTTTAGAGAAAAGATGCTTCAACGGATCAGACTTTACCATGACATGGACTTCTGAATTTAAAAGATAATGTCTCAATTTCTGAGTCGCAAACACCAAGGCCAAGCATTGTCTTTCTATCGCAGAATATCGGGTCTCATAATCGAGTAAGGTACGACTTATGTAATAAACCAGACATTCCTTACCATCTTTATCATGTTGTGCCAATAATGCTGCAAGAGCATGAGAGGAAGCAGCTGTATACAGAAGGAAGGGTTTAGAAGGTTCGGCAGGTTGAAGAATAGGAGGACTAGCCAAATACACTTTTAAATCTTCAAATGCTTGCTGACAATCCTCATTCCATTAAAAAGTGATATCCTTTTTAAGGAGTTAAGTAAAAGGAAAGGTACGATCCGCAAGTTGAGACATGAACCTACGAATGGCTTGAATCTTTCCTTGTAAGCTTTTAAGTTGAGATACATTTCTAGGAGGTGGCATGTTGACAATAGCATCTATTTTCTTAGTGTCCACCTCAATCCCATGATGCGAAACTATGAATCCTAATAGTTTTCCACTATCCACACCAAAAACACATTTTTGGGGATTCAAGCGCATGTGATATTTACAAATTCTTTCAAAGATTTGACGAAGGGTTTTAATATGATCCATGCGAAGAAAGGATTTGGCTAAAATGTCATCAACATAATCCTCTAAAATCTTATGCATATAATCATGAAAGATAAGGGTCATCGCTCATTGATAAGTTGCACCGGCATTTTTAAGTCCAAAAGGCATCATTATCCAACAAAACGTACCCCAAGGAGTGGTGAAAGTGGTTTTGAATTGATCTTGAGGGTTAATAAAAATTTGATTGTATCCTGAAAAACCATCCATGAAGGATAACAAGGCATGTCCTGCCGTAGAATCAACTATCATGTCAATGTTTGGAAGAGGAAAATCATCTTTTAAAGAAGCCTTATTTAGATCCCGAAAGTCAGTACACATTCTTATTTTGTTATCTGGTTTAGCCACAGCGACAATATTTGAAATCCATAGGGAATAATTAATAGGGTGGATAAATCCAGCCTCCAATAACTTTTCAATCTCAGCCTTAACAAGCAGAGCCACCTTAGGATTCATTTTTTGAATCTTTTGTTTCACGGGCTTAGCATCAGGAACTAAGACAATGTTATGAGTAACAATCTTAGGATCTATACCAGGCATGTCAGAGTATGTCCAAGCAAAGATCTCGGGGAATTCATGCAATAAATCTTCATATTGTTTTTGTTCCTCTGCATCCAAACATTTTTCAATTTTAATAACTTTCTCTTTATTGCAAGGGTCCATCTTAACATCAGTGGTGTCACTTATGAGAAGATTACTTTGTTGAGGAGTATCCTTTAGCTGAGGGAATTCTTTCACAATCTCATCATTATCCATCTCTTTTCCAAAGTAGGCTTCAGTGTTCAAACAATAAGGGAGTCCCCTATTGTGATGATAACGAGGAAGAGTGTCATATGCTCCTAAAAATTCAGCTAAAGCATCATCGGTAGGGAAAACGTCAAAAGCACAAGCACACGAAGGATCCCCATCAATATACTCAGGGTGTTACATTGATAGAGATGTAGAAATAACATTAACACTAATGCATGGTCTTTTAGAAGCTTTAGTGCGCTTGCAGGGATTATAGCCAAGTCCAAAGGCATAATTGTGAAAATTAGTCTCTAGAGGAACTTTTATCCCTTGTTCATGAGCACCGCAACCATTTCCATGATACCCATGCTTAGCAAAAATGCGAAAACCATGACCATAACGATCAGCCATTTTAGGAAGAGAAGGTGGTTTTTCATAAGACAAAGAATCAAACTCTTCATAATTAGAGGTGTGAGGAGAAGAAGTTTGAGAAGTGGCCACAAAATTATTACTCATAGGTTCAGGTAAGATTGATTGATTTTTAGCTTCTTCCTTCTTTTCAACTTTAAGCTCTCTAGAAGGAACCTTATATTCACCTACAAAAGTGGGATTAAAATTAAGAGATCCCCAATCGTCTTCTTCGAGGATCTTCTCAGGATCAAAATCCTTCTTATGTGTAGTTTCAAGTTGAGAAGAATCTTCTTCAGGAGCTCCCGACTCATCCAAAGAGTTTTGATCATCGGAGAGCGAGGATTCATCGATAGGTATCTTATTTAAAGAGCCATCACTAGATGAGGATGGCTTAGAAGAACCCCCCTTGGAAGTAGATGTTTGCAAACAAGCTTGAAAATTAGTATCACCTATCAAGGTATATGTCTTATTGTTATAAATAAATTTAACTTGTCTATGCAATGTAGAGGGAACAGCTTGCATACTGTGAATCCAAGGTCTCCCTAGTAGCAAGTTGTACGTTAGATTTCCCGACATAACATGGATAGGTGTAGGCAAAGTAACAGGCCCCACTGTGATGGGTAAGGTGATAGTACCTAATGAAGTTTTAGCCACATTATCAAAGCCTCGAATAGGACGAGAGTCTGGCTCAATTAAGGATGTATCCACATTCATCTTATGCAAAAGATTAATGCTACACACATTGAGACCAGAGCCATTATCCACTAGTGTTCGTCTTATAGCAGTGTCTTTCATGATAACCACAATCATCAAGGGATCATATTGTTGTTGGATTTCACTAGTAGGCAACTCATCTTGGGCAAACACAATTTGAGCTTTAGGATTCATCACAGAGTTAACCAAAGATGCTATATTACTAGATGTATTCAGTGGAGGAACATTCAAATCTTTCAAGGCATCTTGTAACATTCCATGATGAGCAGAAGAAGTTTGAATCAAATCCCAAAGGGATATCTTAGCAAGGGTAGCTTTAAGTTGTTCTATGAGATCATATTCCTTACTAAGAACTTGCGAAATACGTGGAGCTTGTGGAAGAATCGGTTGAGGATTCGGAAGAGAAACTGGAATAACAGGAGGAGGGCTAGGCTGCCTATTATTTCTGGTATGATAAGTATGGGCAACTGCATGATAACTCTCTCTAGTTATTTGCTTGGCATAACTATAAGGACTTATAGGTTTTCTTCCTTGCACAATGATGATTGGTTTATTCGGAGTACGAAAGGAATCATGATCATACCCTCCTTGGACAGTAAGGAGAGGTGATTTAGGAACTTGAAAGGTGGGAGAAGGATAAGCTCCTTGGACTTCAGAGAGAGGCTTTTTATGCTCATTCAAGTTTATCATGTTAACTAATTTAGAAGTCTTGTTCTTGTTTAAAGATTTCGATAAAGCCACAAAGTCATCAAGAGCATCATCCAACAAAGCATGATCATATCTACTAAAAGGTTTATCTTTTGATTCAAAAGGAGACATCTCCTCATAGAGGGGATTGTTGAAAACAACCATGTTACTAGATTTAGTGGAAGAGTTGATAGGAATGTACCCTTGAGAGGACTCATTCAACTTATCTTTCTCATCACAATGAAATGGCATAGTAACAAGGTTTATGAGTTTTTGGTAAAATGAAGGTTTGGCATCTTTAGGGTTCAAAAACTCATCTAAAGCTTCATCTAATTCATCTTGGCTATACTCATAATAATCATCATAAGCATGAACATTTTGCAAATAAAAGTCTGACATTTTGAAATAAAAGTTGCATGAAATTTAAACACACAATGCAAAAGGAACACTCTCTCTTTTTTTTTTTTCTTTTTAATGAAAATGAAATGAAAACACACTAAATCTAGATCTAGATCTAACAAATTCAATGCAAGAAGAAGCAATGATAGATTCACGTCGGGTTCACCAAAATGTGTGGGGGAAAAAGCGAGACTAGGTTATCATGCCCTAATCCTACCTCTTGTCACACATTACGGAATACGAAAGAGCCTAGAGGTATCGCACAATTGGCTACTTCTTTTTGTGAAAGAGAGAGCCACGGGCTACCTATTTGGATTTCTATTCCTTTGTTGTATTTGAAAGGTAAGATTATGCAAGTCCAATTCCTAACCCTAAAATGCAAGTATGAACTAACAACAAGATTGCAGAATTGAACTTAAACAATGGAAAGCTGTAAACACAAGGATAAAACAAGAATGCAAATGCGTACCCGGAGTCAAAATTGGGCTGAAAATGTTCGGGACGGGGGCGCGGGCACCATTGTCCTGATTCTGTCCTGAAAACTGCACCGAAAACTGCTGTTTTACACTCTGGAACACTGTCGGAAACTGTCGGAAATGCTGTCTGTCCGAAGGACCAGGGCGCCCAGCACCTCTGTCCCAGGGGCTAGGGCACCCAGCGCCCCTGTCCTGGTAGGACCAGGGTGCCTAGCGCCCCTATCCCAGTCTTTTGCTCTGCAATTTGATGCAGAGTACTGTCTCGACCTGTTCTCTCCGGATCTGTATCCTGCGGCGTTGTCCGAGTCCCGAAACCTGCACTGATATCTGAAAAAGGGTGTATATATAGGTTTTTGCCTTAGTCAAACCCCCGCTTCAGTGATTTCCACCTCCACGAATAGCCAAGTTGTTTTGTAAAATGTATTGTGTGTGCAGACCTAGTGTGTGTGCAAGGTCCTAAAATGCAAGAATGCAAACTAGAGCAACCTAGAAAGTAAACCCTAATTGCTTGTAAATGATAATGTAAATGCTCTAAATCAAGATGCAAAGTGATCTAAAGCATGAATGAATGATATATTGAAGCTTATGCAAAGACATGAAAATAACATGAAATCATACCCAACCCCCAAGGGAGAGGTACAAGCCAATCTTCAGTCGGTAATCTCCTATTGTTCTTCAATGTCTTCCAAGCCCTAAATGGATGAAAGGATTTGATAAATGCTTGATAGAGGGATGTTGAAAGTTGTTGAAGTCTTCAAAGATCTGCTCTTTCACTGCATATGAAGTTCCTGAAAACAAAAATTCCGATCCTTTCAAATGAAGAAAGAGAGCTCTTATGTATGAAACCCTAGGTCACAATTTCATCTTTTGGCTGACCTAGAGATTGAATATCCCACCAATTTCTTGGGGTTAAGCTTTATTTTATGATTGGATCGCGCTCCTAAAATTTCAGAAAAAATGTCTGGGACCGTGTGCACTCCGGGCGCCACGATCCTGACAACTTTTCACCAAATTTTCAGGGCCATCAGATATGATGATTTTAGAGAGAATCCCGAAGTTACAAGTGATTTCGAGATGTTTTGACCCCCGAAATCAAGCCCCCAAGTTTGAAATAGGACTTAATTAGGGTTTTTGATTAGATGATGTATTGGAGGAATAACATGAAAAGGGGCACACTTTAACGAAAGGGCCCGACTTTATGATGTGAAGGATGATGAAATAGGACTTTAGACCTAATTAATTTGATTAATTAAGTGCTAAAGGAGCAATGCAATGCAAAATGTAAAATGCACTAAGGCGGGTGCTAAACTAGGTGTGAAATTGTACCACCCTAGCAAGTGCATACAATTTACGACGCTACAGGTGTCCACCTACTCTAAAACCTTGTGGGAAATCTCTATCTGATACTAACATATACATAACATGTGCCTCTCATATAACCCTATGTTGGCTAGGCCCCACCATAATTAGAAGATCAAGGTTACAAGCTTCTCTCATGCCTCTTTTGTCCTCCCATGTACCCCCTTTTCCATAAGAGACTTTGCCATAGCAACCCTAAAGTCTATACCATCCTTCAACAATCCTTCAACAATCCCTCCTTCAAAAATCCCTCATTTAAGTCTATCAACTTCTCCTCTAACTCCTATTTAGACTCAAATATGTTTTTGAAATGATCGTTATTTTGGTTGTTGCAACTTTAGCTTGATTGATTTCAATTTGGAGAAAAATCATAATAGCTTAGATCCTATGAAATGATCCTCATCCAACCATTCAACTATCATATTGAAGAAATTTGTATCCTTCATCCACATGTTTTCAATTTTGAATGGACTCTTACATATAATTTTGTCACCAACAAGTTTCAACTAGATGGGTCAGTGATCTAAGCTAGTACAAGGAAGAATTGATGCTTCCATGCAAAAAGGGAAGGATGCCAAATCCTTGCAAAAGAGATACCTATCGATCATCTCTATAATGTTACTAAAGCCCATCCTCCTATTGTTAGTAAAAGCCTCATTCCTTAAACCAGTCTCAGGAAGATTGTTCCTAGTTACCCAATAAGTGAAGTCTCTTTGGGACTGATTAAACCTCAAAATAGCCACCCTCTTGTCCTAAATATGTAGGATACCATCAAAATATAAATGAAAGATGTAATAAGAAAAGGGCATTTTGGTAGAGACAAATCCATACAATTACAAACTATAGAGAAGAAGAATAACTCCTAACGCTACACCCTTTCCTATCCTCTCCATATCTATTGGAGAAGAGCTCCAAAAGATAGCTAGGCTACTAGATGCCCCTTCAAATTGGATCGCCCCCAGCTTCACATTCTTTGCTTTCTTGGAAAATGTCTTCATTTCTAATGTGGACAATTTGGTTTCTTGTAGTAGTATTATATATGCCTTTTCAAACTCAATCCTATGCTTGAACAAGTGTTGTTTGTTATGGGTATTAAAGCCCTTAAAATTCCTTGATAGGAGCTTCATGCCCACTAGGGAAGTGGGCCACCCTTCTATGATCTCAGTAATAGTACTTTTTAAAACTTTCTCTATACTTTACCATCCTTGGTTCTCAATTTATATAACAATTTCCTATCTTTCCATTTTCTCTTTCCTCAATCTAGGATAAATTTATTGGAAGGTGTCTATTTAATAACCATCTTTATCTAGGAACCATCCTCACTATCCTCAATATCTTGCTCTAATAGATTATCAAACAAAATATTGTGCTCCTCTCCTTATAATCCATCTGCCTCTATAATGTCTTCCCCTAACCCTAGATCATTTAATTGATCATTTTGTAATAAATCCAAGCACCCACATGCTAGCCTCATCAACTAATCGTTGATATCCTAATAAGGGGAGCAAAAATTCTCTAGACTCTCCCTGTCTTCTATTGTTGTTTTCCTGTTGATAGGAGTGGTTGTTAGAGTTCTTAGGATTTAACTAGTGTGGCATTCTAAGCAAGGAATCAATATCCTTCCACCTTAGAGGGATTTCTTGGAGATTTTGACACTTGTTCAGATAGCAAAGAAATTTTATGCTTTTTAGTAACCTCCATGTTTTCTTCCTCTATTGCAATGCTCTTTCCTTTCCCCTTATTCTTCTTTGGCCTAGCCAACCTCTGTCTCCTTGAGGATGTTCAATATTTAATTATGGTTCTTCTAATCTATGGGCACTACAAACCCTTTTCTCCCTACCTATGACTCTTTTGGTTCTCCTAATGAGCATCTAGCTTCAAAGCTATTCTTTGGGAGGCACCATTCTTTAAACCAACCCCTTTCTACAACAACCTTCTAAAACAATATCCCATTCTTAAATATAATCTCCAATTCCTCCATGATCCCAACATTCAAATCAAACTCACTGAATAATTTAGTCATTGAGCATGGGCTACCATTAAGAAAATCTTTATCTATCCCCACAAAGCAGCTAAGGGAATCTCCTATTTTATTTAGGACTTCTATGTTCCAATATTTCACAAGAAGTTTGGCAAGACCGATCCACATAAAGGGTTCCTAATTTTATATTTCATTAGAGAAATTGGGGACCCAATCTATGCAATTTAATCTTAAACCCTCAAAGAAGAGTAGACTCCCATATTACAAAAGAATCTTTAGAGAAGAACTAATGCATTCAACTAGAAATAATTCATTCAGGAGGGTTCTAATACTTACACTCCCTCGAAGTTGTTAATTCACCACTCCATGAGTTTCTTATTGGGGCAACCTCCACCACACTTCATGAAGAGTGTATGATCCTTCAACTATTCTATAGCTACCACAAGGGTCATTGTGGGTACGTCAAAGGCTTTGTTATTAATAAACTTTGAGGGCTTGTCTTTTCTTCCATCTACTAGAATGGTAGTGTATTTATGCCTAAACCCCCTAACTATCGTATGTAGCTAATGTGAAGTGTTTGTATGAAAAAAATTATGAGTAGTAAAATTCATTATAAGAAGAATACAACTTGATCATCAACTAAGACAAATGCAACCTCCTATGTAAAATTCAAACAATTTCATCATTGCATCAAGCAAATTCGACACATTGTCACAAACATAACAATTTTTTCTTTGAGAAAACATCCTTTGAATGAATTGGTTGATTACCCTACCTTTTTTCTTCAATCGGATCTTGGGGGCACCCCAATCCAGAACTGTTTCCCTCCCCCAATTTTTTTGTGATGGCAGAGGTCAACGAGATGAAGAGGCGGGAAAAATGTTTATCAAATGACTTGGTCTTTTTTTTTTTTAAGTAATGCCCGCGATCGTCAGAATTTCGATGAACGCAGACACTTTTTCTAAAAAAACACAAATTTCATTACCCATTCCTACTCTATCGAAACCAAATGTTGAATTATTGTCAAAATTCTGACTAATGCGGCAATTTTTTCATTCAAAAAAAAAACAAATTTGGTCACAATATACCTTCTCTGTCGAAATTTTAGGCCAAATGTATTAGTGCCTCCTTGACATGGTAAAAGTATTTCAATCTTGTTTCCTTGTACTTTATCAACAGTATTGGCATACACTTATACTCTCGCTAAAGTGGGGGCTAAATGTAGTGTCATAAAATTGCGACCCTAGAAATTTACGACTACATTAGGGTCCTCACACATGCGAACTCGAATACTCTAGCTTGATCGAAGACCAGAGAGTGCTCGACTAGCGAAAACTGCTTGTTCCTTGGCCTCCACATCACTCTGTCTACACTCTGCCCTAGAGAAAGGGGTAGGACAGGGGCGTTGCATCCCTTTCCCTGCCCTATTTTGGGGTAGGACCTTTCTAGAGCAAGCATTGTGGGTTGTGCAGTGAGTAGGAAATATCCCCGATGTCGGCTCATGACCAAATCCAAATCCTTCAAACATGTATTTAAGGGGAATTTGTCCTCTCATTTGCATTGGTTCAATAAGTTGGATGAGTGGGAAATACACAAGCAATCAAGCATTCAAGAGCATTCAAGCATTCTTTTCTAGCATTGAGCATTCTCAAGTCTCCCTTCAAGGCTGGGTGTTGCATTCAAGTCAAGGATTCAACCATTGAAGAGGATATTGATTCCAACATACAATTCCACACAAACATTTCTATCAACATTTCTACTACAACCTCCCTTGAGGTGATTTACAGTTCAGTCTTTCAGTTACATCTACTTGCAAGTACTTTCTTTCATTACTTTGTTAATTCCAAAACTGGGGTTTGACCTAAAGGCAAACCCCCAATCCCAACACATTTCCCTCTCTTTTCTATGTGTAGGTTGTAGGTGCACAATTGTACTTTCAAATTCAAGCTTTATTTGTAGAGGCAGAAAAACCCTTTTCATTACGTGGATTTTTTAGAGAACTGTGTACATTCCCACCATGGTCTGGACAACTTTTTCTTTAAATTTGTAGGGTGACTTCGTCTCGAAATTTTACTGCCAAATCCAGGTGCACAACTTCATCCCATATTCAGATCTCAAGTTATAATCGATTCTTTATCACTTTTGCACTACATAGTTCAATCAAATTCCTTTCTAAATCAAACAAAGGAATAAGGGGATCAACTTAACATTCTTAATTCATTCAGAATTCAATCTATCATCTTTGTGTGGAGGTTGAATCTAGTGAATTACCCCTTATCTTCCTAATGTAATGGTGAAAAGTGCTTGAAGGATAATCAATAGTGAAACTCTCATCTCTATTTGAGGGAAAGGGTTAGTTTTCCTCTTGATCTATCACTCATCATTTTCCCACCATTATAGTTTGAATATTTTTGGGACAGGCTTTCATGATGCCTTATGTAAGAAACTTTAGGCCAGGAACATAACTGTTAAAAGGAGGACTTGTCGGGAAGGTAAGTGGACCCCCCCTCCTTTGGGATATCTTAAGATTAATACTGGTGGATCCTCTAAAGGTAATCCTAGGTATGTTGGGGTTGGAGGAATTAGCAAAGATAGTTCTGGTAATGTGGTTTTTCTCTTTTATGATAAGGGTTTCCAAACTAATAATTAAATGGAGGCTCTTGCTATTCTATTGGCCCTTAAGAGAGGTTGTTCTCTTGGGTGGAGTAAGATTATCTATGAGTCTAATTCCTAAGTTGTGGTTGATATGTTAAATCACTAGAGGATGGAGGATGTAGAGTGGCATTTGGCTGTGGTGGGTAGACAAATCCTTTCTTTGAGTGCTTCCTTGGAGGCAGTTTCTTTTTGTTATGTTCCCCATGAGTAGAATAGACTTGCTGATTGTCTGGTGAAGTGGGCGTTAGATCACCTGGATGGGTGGAGAGTTGAAGACTGGGCTCATCTACCCTTGGACTATGTTCATATTGTTGAGGGTTTGGTCAAGGAGTATTTAGCGGATTAGTTGTTGCTTGGTTGGGGGATTCATGTCGAGTCCACTGTTTCTTTTTGCTAGGCTTGAGGCCTTGTTCTATGTATTGCTCGATTTGATTAAATAATTTTTTACCCCCCCCTTTTTTTAAAAAAGAATGAAGATAGTGATGCATTCATTGCACCTCTGACCACTCATGGAGATAATGATGCATGGTTAATTGACTTAGGTACATCTTTTCATATGACTTCCAATAGCGATCCAAAATTAGTGATTAAAAATAACCTTTTCACACTAATTTGAATTCCAATAATTTAAATATCGTTATTCAATTTTTCATAACTACTTTATTGAATTAACACCATTCAATAAGTAATTTGAATGATAAAGATTGAAAAGAACTATAAATAACCATAAACCATACACTGCAAGTTGATAACAAAGTTCACCCTTGATGGGCCATGTCTTCAGGTCCACTTCAAGTGCGCAACCGATCCATTAACATTGATGAACATTACATAAAATTGCCTTTAACATCAAAAACAATTTTAAAACTGACATAACTAATCTTCAAGATTCTCTAGGAAGATATGAACTCACTAAGAGTTCCTCCAAATTCCTCCTGCACAATAAATAAATAAATAAAGGCTAAAAAACCTTTAACTTTCAAAAACTATTTACAATGACCAATTTTGGGTGCTTCTCTATTATAAAAAATGGTTTGTGGAGAAATGATAACACTTTGCCTTTATATAGGCAAGCTTGCAAGTTCTAGCCTTCCTTTTACATTAACTTTTTCTTTATCTAGAAGATTGCATTTTAAATGCATATCTTTGCTTTTTTCCAAACACATCTAAAACATGTGGTGCAATGGATAAAGATAAGCCTTATCCCATGGAGGCTGTGGGTTCATGTCTTCATGTGGGTCCAAAAATAACTTACTTTTTCAAACCCCACGTGAGCAATATTTTTTAGACTTTATTTCCAATTTAAATAAAATCTTCTCTCATTAATACTCACATCCAATTGTATGGTAAAGTTGTTCAAATGTGGGGATTTGGTGGCGTAGGTATTGGGATCAAATCCCACCAAATAAACTTTTTATTAAATGCAACATTATCCTTTATTTTCTTTTAATTCTTTTCCATTCATGCTTGAAGCACATGGGATAATGGTAGGACCATTTATTTATGATGGATAGGTTTTGAGTTAAAATCCCACTTACCATTCTTGCAAGTTGAGTTGTCATGTGTTAATTTTTGAATGGGCCACATGGCATTATCTGATTGATCCATGTGGTCATATTTTCTTGGTCCACTTGTTGCCACAATTTGAATTTATCTTGTACCATTTTTCAACCTTTAACCATGCCATGTTATTTTTTGGTTGAGTCGTGTGTTAATACACTCATGTCTTTCCCTCAAGATCCGAAGACCATAAGTTTTGCATACGGTGTCCGATTAAGTCACTTCAAAATGCGTTGAAAATCTCTTGATGAGCTCTACAACATGAAAGACTTTCCATAAATTCACAACATCAATAATTTTAAAAATTCATCAATTTGGATCGATTGTGGAAAGATCCTCCTAGATCATTCCTCCCCACTAACAAGATTTTGGACCACCAAAAGTTTGATCTTATTCAGGATCAAAATAATCAATTGAAGTAACTAAAACATTCTCACCTTGATCCATGATCATAGGAGGCTCATATAGTTTTAAATTATCAACATTCACAACATAATACATTTGCATATATGGAGGTAAATCTAACTAAAAAGCATTATCACCAATCTTTTCCAAAATCATAAATGGACCATACCTGACTAGTTTAAGCTTTTTACCTTTACCTTTAAGTCATTCTTTACTGATGTATAATCAAACTTTATCACCAACTTGGAAGTGATGATGAATCCAATGTTTGTCATGTCTAGCCTTATACTTGGCTTGACTCTTCTCTAATTGTTCCCGCACAACTTGATGAACCAATTGGATCTTCTAGATGAACTTTATGGCTTTGCCTACATCACTATGTCCATCTGCCACTCAATCTTTCCCAAAAATTAGATTCAAAGGAGACTTGGGTAGATAACCAAAACATGTCACAAAAGGAGACCTTTGTGTAGAAGAATTCATAGCATAGTTATAGGCATGTTGCACATAATGCAAGCGAGCATCCCAAAGCTTAGGATGCTTGCTACAATATCCTCGGAGTAGATGTACTACTGTTCTATAAACCACTTCTGTTTATCCATCAGTTTGTTGATGAAAAGTAGTGCTTCTCTAAAGCTTGGTGTCCATTAACCTTGACAAAGTTGACCAAAACTCCCCAAGGAAGCGATAAGCTTGATCAAATACAATGGATGTGGGCAAACCAAAATGAACCCAAACATTCTGAAAGAATATATGTGCAGTCTTCTCTCCTATGATCTGCTTTGTACAAGATATCAAGATACACATTTTGCTAAATCTATCCACTACCACATACAAGTAATCATGTCCCTTTTTAGACATAGCTAAACCCCCTACAAAATCCACAGGTACACTTTCCCATGGACGAGAAGTGGCATGTACAAACCAAATTTTCTATTACTATGTTTTCTAGTAGCACACATTACACATCCCTTCACATATTTAGATACAGTTTCATTCATCCAAGGCCAATAACAATTACATTGCAACTAAGCAACTATTTTGCCTACACAAAAATGACCAAAAATGAGAGAAGTATGTGCTTCTCTAATTACATGTGCTCTTTCATCCCTTGGAATACACAATTCACCAAGATGATAAAGTAGTTTATCATGAACATGATAATCTAATTCTTCTACTTGATTACCATGGATTAGTGTTGCATATACATCCTTGAAATCTTCACCTCTAGCATACTGTTCAATATAACTTTCATGAGCTAAAGAACTATGCTGTAGTATAATGGATGAATTAATAGAAGGTCTTGATAACATATCAACAACTTTGTTTTGTATACCTTTCTTATACCTGATGACCAAATGAAATTACTACAAGAATCCCATCCACTGGAAATGTCGTGAGTGTTTTAGCTTGGACTGTGATTGAAGATATTGCAAAGGCTGGTGATCCGTACGGATGATTGTCTCTTTGCCCATTAAATATTATTTCCATGTCTTCACACTCTTAACCAAAGCATACAATTCTTTGTTATATGTAGGATAATTTCTTACTGTACCACTGAAGGTATCAGAATGGTAACAAATTGCTTTCCTTCTTTGCATTAACACTGCTCCCATGGCATAATCACTTGCATCATTCTCGATCTCAAATGGTTGTTATAAATTTGGCAATGCCAAAACTGGGGTTGTATTGATTTTCTTCTTCAAAGTTTCAAAGGCTTTTTGATGTTTGCCTGCCCACTGAAAGACCTTCTTAGTACTTGTCAAAGCATGTAAAGGAGACACATTAAATGAAAAGTTATCAATGAACTTCCTCCAATATTGAACTGCTCCTAACTTCAGTTACATTATTAGGCTTAGGACATTTTGTGATGGCTTCAACTTTAGAGGGATCAATTTTTTATATTAAGATAGTATAATGAGCTTGTACATCATCAAAAAATTCTGACACTGTGTGCAACTATAAACCTATGCTATCATCTATCTAAAAGTGCCATTTTTTTGCCAGCCTTTACATTTAGCATTACATTTACATTTCCTTATTCTGTATTCAAGTATCTTGGGTATATCATAGTGTATTCATATATACATAGTGTCACAAAAAACCACAAAAGGAACATAATCAACTAACTATTCCAGTATTCTTCATTAGTGTTGCCCCATTCAGAACGATCAGTGCCATGACTACCTCATCCTGCAACATCATCAGGTACATCGCTCACACTGTTCCAAGAAACATCATAGTTGACCTCCTTGTCACCAAGCCATCCAACTTCTTCTTGATTAACAACATCAACCCCAACACTCTGTTTAGCATACCATGAGATTCTACCCATCCGATTATCTTGTTGTGCATCAATATTAAGTTCACTAATGAACTTATCCAAGGCTTCTAGTTCCTTTGGGTCCAACATGTTCTTGTAATGATTCAGGTATTGAATAGACTTGATTTCATTCTTGTGGATCTATAGAGAAATTTCTCTCATAAGAATCATAAACTAGTCCTTAGAAATCTCCAACACAATAGACACCTGTATCATAATGTAAAAGTGGACAAGTTTAATTCTAAACTCAGTAAGCTGCCTCCTAGCCTTTTGAAAAAATTCTCCATTCCTATCTTTCCATAGGAACCATAAGATATCACATGTTAGAATAGACTAGAATCAATTCAATTTGCAATCAAAATAATCCACAAAGCCAACAAGGATTTCACTCCAAGAGAGACTTGGGCAACTATTCCATACAATAGGAGAACCAAGAAAAATAGACCAAATACCAGGGGCATGTTAACACTCAAATAAGAGGTGTTCAAAAGATTTGGGCACATAACAAACTCCACAAATGAGAGGATCAATACCCATAGAAGATAAACAAGACCCCACATCCAACTTTTTAAGAAGGAGAAGCCACCTAAAACAAGACCTTTTAGGATCAATAGGAGAATACCAAAAATATCAAACAAAAAGTGCCACTTAGTGCAAGTCAAGTCAAGGCCCTAGCACTAGTTAACTCAATTGATAATAGAGCTATCATCTTTCAACATCTTATATATACCTTTAGTGCAAACATCCCTAAAATTAGTGCCATTAATCCATTTTAGTTGCTGCAAAAAAGATTCAGTATTCATGATTCTACCAGGGAAAAGGGAACTAGTAGCTTTAGAAATTAAAGAATATGTCTTCTTCTATGATGAAGGAATCTCAAATTTAGTACTAATCTCAGCCCATGACCCTAACCGGTTATCAAATAGAACATCCCTAATAAGAGAAATTCCCTTGTCATTCCAAATTTTAGCAGAGCAGCTTTGAGTCAAAGCAAGGGGCTTGTTACTCATATATACCCCCCACCATAAATATCTATTAATAACAACACATGTGTAAAGTTATTTCAATTTCAATTAAAGAACAAGTTATGAACTATGAATGCTATATATGGATATGAGGAATTATGTCAATGTCTAATAATTCTGATTTTTATCTGCAGGTCTGAAGGAGAGAGATCATTTAATATTTTCTATGTCTCCTCCAAATGAATTCAATTGGCATATATATCATTTAGGCAACCAGTCAATTGGTGTATTGACCGGTCATGCCTTTTAGGCATGACTGATCAATGCACCCATTGATCAGTGCCTTTACAATTATACCATTAACACAATACTGATTATCGGTTCAAAAACCCCCAATAGCATATTGTAATATCATAATATAATGACTGATCAATATAATGAATCATTTCATATAAACACTGATGATTTAAAGTGCACGATGTATATAATCCAACCGGTGCATTTGTTAACCAATGTTAATGCCAAATGAAGCGGTGTATTCATTAAACCCGATAACAAATATGCCCGATATAATTAAGCTCGATAACAGATGTGAATCGGTGCCAATGTTTATGCACCTGATAGCAAGTATGTATCGGCGAATTTAACCCAATAACTTATAGCATTTAATATGCTATCGGGTTAATACCCTGATAGCATATTAATGCCAATTAACAATTGACATTAATATGCTATCGGGTTAATACCCTGATAGCATATTAATGCCAATTAACAATTGACATTAATATGCTATCGGGTTGTTAGCCTGATAGCATAATGATAAGCAATGTTTGTACAATCCGATAATCATATGCAATATAAATCAGACATGAAGCATGTAGATAAATAACATAACAAGGAAGGTTAGGAAGATCTTATCTTGCATAAGCTACCATGCATTAACACTCCCTCTTAGCTTTGGAAGATAGATAAGGCAACCCGCATCACATTTCCTTTTCATAACTAAGATAATGTTAGTCAGCAAAAATCATTTATACATGAGAAGTACCATCAAGACATATGATACAAAATAGAAGAACATCACCTGAGCATGTGACATAAAGTATTATTTTAACATGTGATAAAAGTAAGATAATCATCACCTGATCATGTGACAAATCACCAAAACATGTGATCTATAAGATTCATCAAGATATCACCTAACATGTGATATCAGTATTGCCTAACACACAATACTTAAGGATAAGTCTATGAGAAAGGTTAGTTTCTCATCATATCCAAGTTGTGATAAGTGCAATAACATTTATAAATGTTTATCACAACATAGTCATGGCACATCCATGACTTACCAGAGATCCAACATGATCAATGGTTGAGATATCACCTACACGTGATATCAGTATTGCCTAACACACAATACAAGGATAACCATATGAGAAGTGCTTAAGTTCTCATCATATCCAAGTTGTGATAATGCAATAACATTTGTACAAATGTTGTATCACAACATAGTCATGGCACATCCATGACTTACCAGTGATCCAACATGATTACTGGTTTGACTATCATAAGATTGTCACCTTATGATGTCTACATACAAGTGTTCAGTATCTGAGGGATCATCACCTCTTAGATATGAACATAGGTGGCAAGAAGCCAAGAGATAGTCCAAACATGACAAAGAAGTTTACACATTAAACATCTTAAATATATGTAAGTATAGATTACAAAGCAGATTACCTTTCTATCATACCTAAACCCTTTCTGAAGTGATCAACCTTCACTTTGGAAAGTGGTTTGGTCAGAATATCAGCAGTCTGATCTCCTGTACACACATATTCTAACTTTATCACATTCCTGTCAACCATATCTCATACATAGTGATATGGAATCTCAATATGTTTGGACCTATCATGAAATATTGGATTTACAGAGAGTTTTATACAACTTTGATTATCACACTGAATGACTGTAGGTTTCATAGGTTCTCCAAATAATCCCACGAGCAATTTCCTTAGCCATACTGCTTCTCAGGCAGCCATTGAAGCTACAATATATTCAGCCTCTGTGGAACTCTGAGCTACTAAAGATTGTTTTCTGCTGATCTAGGATATCATGTCTGGCCCTAAACTGAAGCAGCACCCTGAAGTGCTCTTTCTGTTAGTTACATTGCCAGCCCAATCTGAATCTGTAAATCCATGTAGATCTATGTCAACCTTTTCATATTTAAGACCAAGCTTTAGGGTACCTTGTAGATATCTCATTATATGCTTTACTGCAACCAAGTGTATCTCCTTAGGTTCACACATGAACTGACTTAAGGCATTAACAACATAGCAGATATCTGGCCTTGTATTTACTAGATACATCAGGGACCCAATCATCTACCTGTATTGAGTGGGGTCAGTAGGTCTTGATTCTGCTGCTGCTTCTTTAAGTTTATGGAAGTTGGTTTCCATAGGAGAGGTCATGGGTCTACAGTTTAGCATTCCAAATCTTGTCAATATGTCCAAGGTATACTTCCCTTGGTTTAGTACAATATTATCAGAATTCTGCCATACTTCCAATCCTAGGAAGTAATGAAGAAGCCCCAAGTCTTTCATATCAAATTCTGTGGATAGATCTTTCTTGCATTGATCTATTAGGTGATCATCTCCTGTGATTAATAAGTCATCAACATATAAAATTAATATTAACATATCACCTTTATTTCTTTTGAGGTAGAGATGAGGATTTGCATCATTCTTAGAGAAACCCAGCTTTGAGAGATAGGTGTTAATTCTTTCATACCAGGTTCTGGGAGCCTGTTTGAGCCCATAGAGAGCTTTCTTGAGTCTACACACATGAGACTTTGCATCATGAATTTCAAACCCTTCAGGTTGCTCTAAGTAGACTTCTTCCATGATCTCACCATTTAGGAATGTTGTCTTAACATCCATCTGATGTACCTTCCACCCCTTTGCTGTTGCAATGGCTAGGACAACTCTTACTAATGTGTACCTGGCAACAGGTGCAAATTTTTCTTCGTAATCTATTCCTTCCTTCTGTGAGAACCCTCTAGCTACAAATCTAGCCTTGTGTTTTTCAATACTGCCATCTGCAGCATGCTTGATTTTAAACAACCATTTAGAAGACACAACAGACTTCTTGGTTGGCCTAGGAACAATCTCCAAAACATCATTCTTCATAATGGACTGATATTCTTCAGTCATGGCATCTATCCATACTTGATGTTTGAGTGCATCTGAAACATTGTTAGGTTCAGCTTTAGAGAGATCATTCATAAGTGCACCATAGTTGATGAATTTATTAGGCCTCTTGCTTTCCTTGAAGGTTCCTGAAGGAGCAGTGAACTTCTGAGCTTCTGCTACAGTTTTGGTGGCCCATAGTGGTCTTTTCTTGCGATTATCTATAGGTGGGTCTTGTGTTTCACTTATAGTTTCCTCAAGATACTCCCTCTGAAGCTCAGGAGTAGGTTCTTCTTCTAGGTTAGGAGTAGGATTATGAATTTCAGGTTCTATTGTATTTTGGGCCCTTTTGAAGGCTAAATCTTCTTCGAAGATTACATCCCTACTGAGTTCAATATTTCTTTGCCCTTGTACATAGATTATGTAGGCTTTAGAAGTTTCATTGTATCCTACAAGTATTCCCCTTTTTCCAGAGGGTTCTAGTTTTAGTCTTTTCTCTTTAGGTACATGAATATAGACCGGACACCCAAATATCCTAAGATGGCTGATATCTAGTTTTGTCTTGGTAAAGACTTCCTTAGGAGTTTTATCTTCAAGGTGTGAATGAGGACATCTATTTTGTATGTACACAGTAGTGTTAGTTGCTTCTGCCCAAAGATTCAAGTTTAGATTTTGATCTAGTATCATGGCTTTGGCAGCTTCTACTATGGTCCTATTTTTCCTTTCAGCTACTCCATTTTGTTGTGGATTATAAGGTATTGTCAACTCCCTCTTAATCCCAGAATTTTTACAAAAGTCTTTAAATAGTCCTGATGTGTATTCCCCCCCATTGTCAGTTCTTAAGGTTTTAATTTTGTTTTTAGAGAGATTTTTTGTTAATGTTTTAAACTCTTTAAACCTACTTAGGATCTCTTCTGATTCCTTACATTTCAGAAAGTAGATCCACGTCTTCCTAGAGTAGTCATCAACAAAAATTACATAGTACAAAAATCCCCCTAGCGAGGGTACGGACATAGGTCCACATACATCATAATGAATTAGCTCCAAAACTTTGCTAGTTTTCCTAGTACTATTCTGAAATGCACTTTTGGTATTTTAACCTAAGGCACACCCTTTGCATGCCTCTGAATGATATTGCTTCAACTTAGGTAGACCTATGACAAGGTTTCCCATAGTTGACAAAGCTCTATGATTTAGATGGCCTAATCTCTTGTGCCATACTTCATGTGCATTAGTTGCTTCATGGATCAATGCTAGATTGGGCTCTATACATAGCTCATACAAATAGCCTTGTCTTTGACCAATGACCTTAGCGTATTTGATGGAGGATCTCTTTGGCCAAGACAACACCTTGTTTTCCATGAAGGTCACTTTGTATCCTTGATCTTCTAGTGCTGATATGGAGATTAGATTTCTTTTGATGCCCGGAACATATAGCACTTCTTCAAGTCGTAGTGACATGCTTGTCTTCAGTTTGATGGTGCAGGTTCCAATTCCTCTGACTGGATGTGAAGAATCATCTCTGATGGTTACTTCCTCATCATCTTTCTCTATCATGGAGTCTAGTATTTCTCTAAAGCCGGTGATGTGTCTGGATGAACCACTATCGATCACCCATGAGTTAGACTTGTTTGAAGCATGGCTTGTAAGTGCTGAGTAGAGGACATAGTTCTCGGAGTCATTTTCTCTTCTAGATTTCCTCACTTTTGCAAATGTGGCTTGCTTCCCTTTCTCCAGATAGTTTGCAACATAGTGTCCGAATTTGTCACACCTATAACATTGAACATGTGATAGGTCTTTCTTAGAAGTGTTCTTGCCTTGTTTAGCTTTTCTTTTCCTAAATTGCTTCTTTTTGTACTTCTTATTGATGTTTTTATTTAGGACTTGCAAGTCTTCATCTATATTCTTCTGTTTTATTCCTACCTTGTTCAATCTGGATTCTTCTTGTAGACAGTCATCTCTTAGTCTTTCAAACTTAGGATATTTTCACCTAGCACTGATGCCTTGGATGAATGTGTTCCATCCACTAGGCAATCCATCTAGAGCAATGAATGTTAACTCTTTGCTTTGGATGTCATATCCAAGGGAAGCTAGGTCATCTCTTAGGCTTGATATCCTCATGAAGTAGGAGTTAATTGTCTCCCCTTTGTTCATACTGTTATGGTTGATCTCTCATTTTAATGCTAGAGTACGACTTACATTTGATATCTCAAATGTCCTTTCAAGTGACTTGAACATTTTATAAGTCGTCTCCTGCTTTCTAATGATGGGCATTATATTATTTCTTACCCCATCCACTATTATTTTAATAGCCTTATCATTTCCCTCGATCCATGTGGATTTCTTGGTTTCATCTTCTGGTTGTTCACTTTCAGTTTGGACATATGAATCAACTTTGTTTTCTCTTAAAATCATTTTGATTCTAAACTTCCAAGCTGAAAAATCTTCGCTACCTCCGAGTCTATCTTCAAATCATGGAAATGTGATGTAGTTTGTAACTTAGTCCTTGAATTTTATCAAAATTGAATAGCCTTAGGTTCGATTACCTTGGCTCTGATACCATGTAAAGTTATTTCAATTTCAATTAAAGAACAAGTTATGAACTATGAATGTTATATATGGATATGAGGAATTATGTCAATGTCTAATAATTCTGATTTTTATCTACAGGTCTGAAGGAGAGAGATCATTTAATATTTTCTATGTCTCCTCCAAATGAATTCAATTGGCATATATATCATTTAGGCAACCAGTCAATTGATGTATTGACCAGTCATGCCTTTTAGGCATGACTGATCAATGCACCCATTGATCGATGCCTTTACAATTATACCATTAACACAATGCTGATTATCGGTTCAAAAACCCCCGATAGCATATTGTAATATCATAATATAATGACTGATCAATATAATGAATCAGTTCATATAAACACCGATGATTTAAAGTGCATGATGTATATAATCCAACCGGTGCATTTGTTAACCAATGTTAATGCCAAATGAAGTGGTGTATTCATTAAACCCGATAACAAATATGCCTGATATAATTAAGCCCGATAACAGATGTGAATCAGTGCCAATGTTTATGCACCCGATAGCAAGTATGTATCGGCAAATTTACCCCGATAACTTATAGCATTTAATATGCTATTGGGTTAATACCCTGATAGCATATTAATGCCAATTAACAATTGACATTAATATGCTATTGGGTTGTTAGCCCAATAGCATAATGATAAGCAATGTTTGTACAATCCGATAATCATATGCAATATAAATCAGACATGAAGCATGTAGATAAATAACAGAACAAGGAAGGTTAGGAAGATCTTATCTTGCATAAGCTACCATGCATTAACAACATGAAGGCAGACCTCCTATTGCCCCTTTGGAAGAGATTAGTGTCCTTACTTGACTCCAAGCCTTCCATAGTGAACAAAATACCCAAGACCCAAAGATCTTCATATTAAATTCCCCCAGAATAATATCACATAATGGGATATTTTCCCATTTTTTTTCCTTTTTTAATTACCAATTTCTCAATATTGTTCCTAACCAACACTTTCCATGGCTCCTCCCCTTTTAGTGCTTTAAAGATTCATTTGGATGCAAGGGCCATACCATGAGCCCTACTATCTCTAATGCCAATCCCACCCAAATTTCTAGGTAGGCAACACCATTCCCATTTAACACAATGCCTTTTCCATTTCCCTATACCATCAAACCACAAGAATTCTCTCATAATCTTATCAATTTAATTACACTGGTAGTTAGCAAAAAGCCATGAAGATGCATAATAAATGTGATGAGAAGAAAGGACCTTTTGCACCACTTGAACTCTTCCAGCCAAGGATAGGAGGCGTGTTTTCCATTGCAAATGTTTCTTTTCAATTTTATAGAAGAGCCAAAGCCACATGTCTTTAAGAGAAGGTTCAACTGCAAAGGGGATACCCAAATATCTAACAATGGTGTTTGGCCCAACCCACTGCCATCCCTTTAAGACCAACCACTCAAGAGCACCATTAGACCACCCCAACACAAAAGATTTATGGGGAGAAAATTTTGTCCTGATGCCTTGCAAAAGAATTGTAATCTATTAACCACATTATCAAAATTCTTCTCATTCATCTCTAGAAAAAGGGTAGTGTCATTAGCAAATTGAGCATTGATAATCTCCGCACTATTAGGGAGGGAGATACCATTGACCCGAGGAGCAAGTTCATGAGAACTCAATATATAATGCAAAGCATCAACAACAATAACAAATAATGCTTGGGTAATAGGACAACCCTGTCTAATGGACCTCATGAGAGGAATAGCCTCTGATAATTCCCCATTGACCTCAATAACCGTTGAAGAATCCTTGAGTAAAATATGGATCCATCTACAAAAGTATGGTGGAAAGCCAAATTCTTGCATCATACCCATGATAAAAGGCCACTCAATCATATCATATGCTTTCTCAAAATCCAAGAGAATCATTGCCACATTTTGACCATCTGCCTTAGCCCAATGCATAGCCTCCCAACTAGTAATCAAATTTTCAAGGATATACCTACCCTTAATAAACCCTGTTTGTGTGATAGATATAAAGTTATTAAGCATACCTGAGATCCTCCTGGCAAGAAATTTATCAATAATTTTATAGGATAGATTCAACAAGGTGACGGGCCTCCAGTTCTTTATAAGAGTCTTATCCCCACTCTTAGGAAAAAGTTTAATAACCCCTCTATTGATGTCCTTACCCAAGGATCCCCTTTCAAATATATCTTCATATAAAGCTACAAGTTCTGGGACAACCCATTCCATGTGCTGCCTGTAGAATTCTACAGGCAGGCCATCAAGCCCTAGAGATTTGCCATTGACCACTGAACGAATATTAGCTTCAATCTCTGCACAAGAGATTGCTTGATCAAGTGACTTGTCTTCATAGTCTGAGATCTTCCTTAGAATTTACCTTAAGCATTGTCTAAGGGCATCTTGGCTATCTACACCATGTTCAGAAGAAAAAAGTTCTTTGTAGAAGTTGTAAAATGCATCCTTAATAGAACCAAGATCATTGGATATGGATCCATTAATCTGTATCTCCTCAATGAGCTCTCTTTTGCTCTTGGCTCTGATCAAGCTGAAGAAGTATTTGGACCCCCTATCTCCTTCCTTGATCCAATTCATCTTTGCTCTGACCTTCTGCCCTTGAATCTTATAATTCTAAATCTTCCTTAATTAGTTCTTAATGCATATAAGCCGTTCTTCCAAAGCATTGTCATCCCTTTTAGCCTGAAGCTCCTTTTCCAAAAAAAATAGTTTTAACTATAGAAGAGACTCTTCCTTGTTCCTATCCATGGAATTCTTTTTACTGATAATCTGAAACATTTTCCTCCAAGTATGAGTGAGAGACACCCACATCTCTCTAGGCCTGAGGCCACCATTACAAAATTTAGTCAAGTAGGAAGCCATTCTAATAGCTACCCCAGTATCAACATCATCCAGGAGGGATACATTCAATTTGAAGCCATTATTCTTTTTACATCTGACAAGGGATGAGGAGTCAACAAGAGAAACAGAGGCAGAGATAAGAGAATGATCAGAAATAGTAGTCGGGGTAACACAGATAGGGGCATGCCCACCCTGAGAAAGAAGAGAGAAAGAGTTGGCCTCAACATATAATATAACCAATCTACAATAGAGCCTTTGCTGACCACTTTGATTATTGCACCAAGTGTACCAGATATCAGAATACGAGTCCTTATTTTCAAGAGGGCTCACCAAGTTAAATCTCCTTTTAAATCATGTCCATAAGAAATGCTCATTACCTTTCCAACCATGTTTACTGCCACACCATTTATCTTCTTTATATTCAATCATGTTAAATTCTCCCACAAACAACTAGTTGACATTAGGCAATCTAGAAACTATCCAATCCTAAAGATTAGCCCTTTCCCTATAATCATTTGTAGAATATATATTACAAACCCCAATAACCTTGTCATCTTCCTTGAAGGTAACCCAAAGGGCTCTTTGGCACAAAGAGATCCCATTGGCAATAATTATGTCCACCCATTAAGGGCCAACAAGTATGCTAGTACCACCTTTTCCTCTAACATGATTAGAATGGAAGCCAATGGCCTGGTCCCACAAGAACCTAAGAATGGTGTATGCTTGGAAACCCACCACCTTAATTTTCTATAGGCAGACAATGTCTTTCAGCTTGATATTGTTGCACCACTTCCTAACAACATACTTTCTATCTGACATCTCCAAACCCCTAACATTCCAACTATGTATGTGCTGATAGTTCTGATACTTAATATAAGTATAGATCCAATAGCCAACAAGATTAGATGGGGGGGGTGAATCATACAAACTTAATCGTCCATAAAAACATCAGATTCAACCTCGGTAACATATATATCAGTAATATAACCAAAATTGTTAAACATGCAAACTCAAAAGCATATGAACAATATAAACCTCATAACACCAGATTTAACGAGGAAACCCAAATAGGGAAAAACCACTGTGGGATTTCGGACCCACTAAGAAATATACTGGCTCGGTAACTTTCTCATTTATACCTTCCAATAGTTGTTTGATCCATGCAATGTTTGTACAATTCAATGCTACAACAATGTATTCAGCCTCTACCGTTGACTGTGAAACACATGCTTGTTTCTTGCTAAGCCAACTCACTAGTCTTTCTCCTAAAAAGAAAGCTCCTCCACTTGTGCTTTTCCTGTCATCAATGTTGCCTGCCCAATTAGCATCAGTATAAACTTTTAAATCAAAATCATTTCCTTTCTGATATACTAAGCCATAATCTTCTATGTCTTTCAAGTATCTAAAAATTCTTTTGATTGCTGTCATGTGTGTTTCCTTAGGATCTGCAGAGAATCTTGCAACTATACCTACTGCATGTGCTATGTCTGGTCTACTATGAACAACATATTGTAGTTTTCCAATCATGGATCAGTAGAGTGTCTCATCAACAGACGCAGATTCATCATTCTTAGATAATTTACAGTTGGTAGTCATAGGAGTACTTACTGGTTTTGAATCATCCATTCCAAATTTCTTCAAGATTTCCTTTATGTACTTGGATTGAGTAATGAAAATCTCATTTTTCATTTGCATTATCTGTAAACCTATAAAGTACTTTATCTCACCGATTAATGACATCTCAAATTCTTTGCTCATTTCATTTCCAAAGTTCTTGCATAAAGAGTCATTTCCATAAAATATAATATCATCAACAAATATGGCTGAGATCAGTATTCCATTTTCATCATTCTTCATGTACATGTTGCTGTTCTCACTTGTCCTTATAAAAAGAATCTTAATCAAATAAGAGTGAAATCTTTCATACCATGCTCTTGGTGCTTGTTTCAAACCATATAAAGCTTTGTTCAATTTACATACCTGATCTTTATTATTGTCTTCAATAAATCCTTCAGGTTGTTCAATGAAAACTTCTTCTTCTAATATTCCATTCAGAAATGTATATTTGACATCCATTTGATATACCTTGAAGTTCTTGAAAGCAGCATAAGCCAACAATGTTCTTACTCCTTCAAGTCTAGCAACAGGTGCAAAAGTTTCACCATAATCAATTCCTTCTTCTTGAGCATAACCTTTGCAAACTAGTCTTGCTTTGTTTCGAATGACTTCACCTTTTTCATTTAGCTTGTTTCTAAAAATCCACTTTGTACCGATTACATTTTTGTCCTTTGGTCTTGGGATTAGTGTCCATGTGTCATTCTTCTTGATTTGATCAATCTCTTCTATCATAGCATTTACCCAACCTTCACTGTTAAATTCCTCTTTTACTATTCTTAGTTCAAATTTAGATATCAAGCATGTGTTCTATCTCAGTTTGTTCCTTGTCATCACTGGATCATCCTTATCTCCTATAATTTGACTTGGTGCATGATGTCTTCTGACATACTTGGCTAATACAGGCTCGATAGGCTCTATATGATCTTCTTCATCACTCAATAACTGGATATTCTCTTCATTTTCTTCAATAGTCTTCTCGGTAGGACTTCTCAGTTGAACATAGACAAATTCATCATAGTCTTTTGGTTCCTTGGAATTTCCTTCATCATTTCTTTCTGCAAATTCATCAATTTTCACATTTGGACTTTCTTTCTTCAATTGAACTTGGTTCAAGGTGTAAACAACTGTGCTTATTGCTTCTCTCCAAAATGTTTGTGGCACCTTCTTTTCAATCATCAGTGTTCTAGCACAATCCACAATAGATCTGTTTCTTCTTTCAGCTATTCCATTCTGCTATGGAGTTCTTGATGCAAAGACTTGTCTTTTAATACGATCATTGCAAAATAAGTTGAACTCATCAGATGTGAACTCTCCTCCTCTATCTGATCTAAGACATTTCAGTTGTCTTCCTGTTTCATTTTCAACTCTTTCCTTGTACCATTTAAACATTTGAAAAGCTTCTGCTTTTTCCTTTAAAAACATTATTGACATCATCCTTGAATAGTCATCCACAAATAATATGAAATACTTATCACCATAATAACTTTGAACATTCATAGGACCACAAAGATCAGTGTGCACTAGATCTAAAATTCCCTTAGAAGTGTAGGACTTACTTGTAAAGCTTGATCTTGTCATCTTACCCATCTGGCATCCTCGACACATAGCATTCTCAGGTTTTTCAAGACTCGGCAGACCTCTTACTCTGTGCTTCTTACTTATTTTGATCAGATTATCAAAATTGACATGACAAAACCTTTTATGCCATAACCAGGTATCATCTAACTTTGCATGCAAACACTTATTCCGAGTTGAGTCAAGGTGAAATGTATTACCTTTTGTTTGTGTCCCGGTAGCAGCTAACTTTCCATTTTTGTCATGAACTTTGACAATTCCTTTCTGAAATTCTATTCGGTAACCTGTGTTGTTTAGCTGTGCTACACTCAACAAATTGTATTTCAAACCTTCAACCCAATAAACATCATTGCATCTTGCATTATCAAGAAGTGTTATAGATCCTTTACCTTTTACCGGACATGGTGCATCATTACCAAATCTAACATAGCCTCCATCATAATCTTCTAATATAACAAACTTGTGTTTATCTCCTATCATATGATGTGAGCATCCACTATCTATAATCCAAGAATCATTAGTGTTTATGTGAGATATTAGGGCTTTTTCTTCATACCTTTCTTCATCTGAGCCATCCTTGATAGCCACATAAGCTACTTCCTCTGTATCAGTCTCATCTGATTTATCATCGTTAGATTCCTCATCAGCTATTAAGCATGTCTTTCTATCTCTTCTTCTGAAGTCTCGATGTCCTCTATAATGATTATCTTTCTATCTGTTATCTCGGTAATCTCTCTTTTCAGTAAAATCTTTGTCAGGATAGTTAGAAGCCATATGTCCTATCTTATCACAATTGAAACATTTCAAAGGTAGTTTTCCTTTATACTTGCCTTTGCCTCTCGGTAACCTTTTGGCTAATAGCGCTTCAAACTCTTCTTGCTTTCTGATTTCTTCATACAGTTTGTGTACTTCTTCTATGTTCTTCCGAAATCTTTCACTTCCTCCACTATGATCTCCTTTAGAGTACTTATACTTTCTTTCATTGTAATCATTAGATTCATCAAGATGAAAAGAACTAAATGCAGATTCAACTTTATTTACCGAAGATCCACTGTTATCAAAATTACTTAACTCAAATGCATGTAGCTTACTAATAGTAGCATCCAAAGAAACTGACATATTAGGTACAAATCTTCATTCATTGATTGCAGAGACTTGGATTGCATAAGCTGGTAGAAGGGTTCTCAACAACTTACTTGTTATATCCCTTTCTTCAATAGTTCCACCCGCTCCTTTGATTTGATTGACAATCTCCTTTAGTCTTGTACTGTACTGAGTTATGTTCTCACCTTCATTCATCCTCATAGATTCAAGTTGTCCTCTCAGATTGTCTACTTTTTCTCTTTGAACATGTTCATCTCCTCCATATACTAATATGAGCTTATCCCACATTGCCTTTGCATCATTGCAAACTTCTAGATCATTAAACTCTGAATCGGTCAATGCAGATTTTATTTCAATCATTGCTTGAATATGTTCTTGCTTTGCCTTTATCTCTTCCATAGTTAATGGATAGGTGCTCGGTGTAACAAAATCATTCTCTAGATAGTATACAACATATTCTCTAACTCTTGATAGATGTAGCTTCATCCTTTTCTGCCATGTAGAGAAACTTGACTTGTTCAGCTTCGGTGCATCCCTCTTATACATCTTTGGATCTTTAACTCAAGTGCCTTTAAACTTTCCTTCTGGAGTCCAAAGCTCTGATACCAATTGATAGTTCTGATACTTAATATAAGTATAGATCCAATAGCCAACAAGATGAGAGGGGGGGGGGTGAATCATACAAACTTAATCATCCATAAAAACATCAGATTCAACCTCGGTAACATATATATCAGTAATATAACCAAAACTGTTAAACATGCAAACTCAAAAGCATATGAACAATATAAACCTCATAACACCAGATTTAACGTGGAAACCCAAATAGGGAAAAACCACTGTGGGATTTCAGACCCACTAAGAAATATACTCTTCTAGAGTATGCTCGGTTAAAAGCAAATCCTGTTAAAGATTACAAACACATTGCTAGATGTGACCCGGTTAAGGGATTTCCCTCATATCTGTTAGGATCTTCACTTTGTTAGAAGTGACCTTGTTAAAGGATTTCAAACACTCAATTAGAATGTCACCTTGCTAGAGGGTTTACATATAAGACTATTAATTCCACTCGGTTAAGAGATTTTCTATCACTTTCATAAAATAACAGTAATAAAATCTATCTGCAACTTCACATCTAAAATGCTAAAGTAGATTCCTATTTGTTCAATACAATCTAGACACAAAAATAATCTTGTCTATCTACTGGGCTTCTATACTCTATTATTCTAATAGGTCTTCAAGCTTCTGTGATCAGTAATCACTATGTAGCATCCCTGTGCATACACTTTCCTGCATGCATTGTTTATCAATAGTTTCCTATTTATAAACAATTAGGTAACCACTTAATCTCCTTGATCACATTTCCCATGATCAATCATAGCCATTAGATCTTCAATCTTGTCCAGGTTCAATGCATCTTTCAATCTGAAAATGTTTTATCCCGCCTTGGAACTTGTGCCAGGGTATTGCGGTTCAATCTAAGCTGTAGATCTTCATGCCGACTTTTCATTGCCTTAGATTCATTAACAAACTTCATTCATGGCTTACCAATCATTTAATCCGCTCCAGCTCATCAGCTTCCTTCATTAAATACCGCATGTAAACATTTAATGCATTCTGTTATAGCTTGGTTACAACTCGGTAACAACTCGGTGAATACTAAACTTTCACTCGGTAGACATTTCGCCTTCATTAACTGATAGCAATAACCTTAGGGTTTACCGACTAGGTTCCTTAGGGTTTACCAACTAGGTTCTTTACTTGATAACATAGTATAGTATTAACCTTTACAATTTACAACATATGTATGATGTTAAAACAATCTAAAACATCATGATCTCATCATTTTCTGACTCGGTAGTAGTTGCCCATTGAATACTTTATTCATCCCCTTATTCATCATATTCTTTCCTGTGTGTTTTACTGACATCTTTATAATCTTCTTATCATACTTCTCAAGATATGGCAACATCATACTGAATTAGAAAATCAATTTCTTGACATCAATGACAAAATAATAATATCAAGACAATAAAACATCTTTAATCAATTATATCCATAATCATCAACAACTTTCTCAATGTCCTCCAACAATCTTTCACTGTCTGTTATAATGCAATGTTGCCAACATGTGCATCATCATAGACATCAATTATGAAGAGGGTTTCAAATTCTTATACAGTCTGTTAAAACATTCTGGGATCTCATTATCATTTTTCTTACTACTATTGGACAACGACTGCCTATCCATAATTTTCTTTTATTTCTTAAGACTTTTAACCTTGGTGATTGGTTCCCTATTCTCCTCATCACATTTATTATCCACATACACATTTTTTGAGAGGTCCTTGGTGCTAGGCACCAACCCATTCTCATCCAAAGGGGCTTGAAATTCATTCCTCTTATGCATAACTCTCTCATTAATGGTGGACAAGGCTAGTTGCTGAGCATTAAGTCTAGGTGGGGGGGGGGATATTTGCATATGTAATAGTATCCTTAGGGTTAATTGTAGACAATTATGTTTGATAACTAGTTAGGGTAGCAGGTTTTTCACCATTATTAGTGGCAAGAACTACCTCAAATTCCTCTTCAAAAAGAGGATTGGATAAACTAGAATATGTATTCATATTAGGACCAAGGTCAGAATCGACCGTAACTGCTACCTCACCATTTACATTGACACCAGAGGCTTCATTCACTATATTCAAATTATTATTGTTCTTATCCATTTGATCAGTAACATTATTCATTTTACCCTTTTCGGTTTTCTTAAAAGCAACATTGAAACCAACATTCTATGAATTTTTAAGGGAGGGACATTCACACTTAGTATGGCCATTTAGTATACAATGAAAACAAGCCCCCAAATTTCCTAACATAGTTAGTTCCCACGAAAAAACTTCCTCTTCAAAATTTAGTGAAATAAAATAAGGAAAATCAACTTCTGGAGATAATGCTATAAGAACCCTAGCATTTAAATGTGGAAGAGTCGACTGTGACTCTTCAATTTGCATGACAGAGCCGAGAGGCTTGAGAATTTGAAAATTAAATGACCAAAATTAAGGCTGCAAATTTTTAATTTCAACCTAGTTAGGAGAAGAACGAGCAATTACTTGCTTGAATTTGCCTTTTGGGGACCACTAAAAAGCCCTAAAAAGAGAACGTCCCATGTTCCAAAAACCTTTTTTCAAAACCCTATCCTGCATATGATGGGATTTAAAAAATACAACAAATAATCCCTTTTGAACCATTCTACAAAAAATTACATGAATACCAAGCTTCTTTCCCCAAACATTAGCAATCCAATCATCGAAAAATTTCCCCGAGGGCAGAAAATCTCTATTCATATAGAAAAAAAAAATGCAATTTTTCTCAGTCGAGATTGTTCCAATCTAATAGCTTTAATCATATCCTCATTCAGAGAAATAGAGAGGGTTTTCAAACTGCAAGAAGTAGACTTACCGCCACCACCTCCACTAGGGTCGAAAGATTTGCCTCCTCCATGTCTATCTCCCTAGGCTAGGGTCCCTCCCACATCACTGCGTTCTGCATTGAACACTCTAGAAATTTTTTCATCAAATGAAGCAGATGGCGAGCAAACTGAAATGGAGTGATCCGACACCACATCTCTATAAGAAGGTTTTCCTTTCTCCTCTCCAGACACACCATGAGATTTATCCATCCCTTCTTCCTAGCAACCACTATTATCAATTATTTCCATCTCTTCATCCCTATGATTCGAGCCATCATTAATGATACTACCCATCTACAAGTCGCATGATCGAAACTAGGTTGGGGCTGAGACCGACCAAGCTAAGCACACATAGGGGGACCCGACATAAACTAGGGAAACACAAAACAAAAGCAAAATGATTAAAACAATGAGACCACACACAAAAGACACCAAAAAAAACCCGAGCCAAACACAAAGCAAGGAAGCAGGCCACGAAAGCAATAAAGGAGACACCAAGGTAGCGAGTGTCGATAGAGTACAAACTCCAAGGAAGGAGAAAAAACAACCTTCAATGGAGGTTAGACGGGTTGCAGAGCGCTCACTCCTCCAAATCCCTAAATCATTTTAGAGGGATCAATTTTCAATTCACCACCCCCTACAATATAGCCTAAATACACTAAATATGTTTTACCAAATTCACATTTGGACATCTTTAGACATAGTTTCTCCTTTTTCAAAATATCCAAGACTTTCCTAACATGCATTACATGATCTTCCCAGTTTTTATTGAAAATCAGAATATCATCTAAGTAGACTACTAAAAAGTAATCTATGAATGGCCTAAATACATCATTCATAACTCACATGAATGTAGCAAGAGCACTACAAAGCCCAAAGGGCATAACTAGCTATTCAAATAAACCTTGTTTTTTTTTAAAAGCAGTTATCTAAATATCACCTTAAGAAATTTTGATTTGATGATAATCACTTCTTAAGTCTAGCTTAGTGAAATAGATTGCATCTCTTAATTGATCTAACAAATCATCAATACGAGGAAGAGGATAACGATTCTTCACAGTGATCTTGTTCAATGCACGAAAATCCACACACATTCTCCATGTACCATCTTTCTTTGGCACTAGCACAACAGGCGATCCACATGGAGATGTACTTGGTCTAGTGACTCCTTTCTCAAGAAACTCTTGTACTTTCTTCTTGATTTCTTCATTCTCAATAATTGATAGCCTATACATACCAATGTTAGGAAGAGGGACATCTAACTGCAATTGAATCTCAAGTTGTATCTCTCTCCTGGGAGGTAATCCTTTCGATTCCTAGAATAATTCATCATAGTTAGAAACAATCTGAACTAATTCATCTTTATGTTTAGGATCACATCCTTTGAAGGCATTGGATTTATCATCACCCATATCTTTTACAATCATGAGTACAAAATTTTTGCTAACATTTACAAGTAATTTCATTTGTCTTGTAGTAACAATAGACCAATTAGTCTTCGTTCGATGGGCTCTCACAATATACTCAATCCTATCTTTTATCAGATGATACTTGTTCTCCTCTCTGTAGAAGATATCTTTTCTATCATACAAATATGAACTTCCCAAAACAATCCCACAAATATCTAATGGTACGACATCTAATTCTACCTCATCAATGAACTTAGATGTAATTGCAAATCTAAGTTTACATTGGTTAGACACTTGTAACTTATCATTTTCACATACCCATCCTAAAGGATATAGTTTTGGATAAGGCTTATTCTCAAGTCCCAATGTCTTATAAACTTCTTCAGAAATAAGATTACCTTGTGAACCACTATCAAAGAGTGTATCAATTTTTGTATGTTTTGAGATGACTTTGATATGAAATAGCTCACTACATTTCCTTTCACCATGAACAATTTTAGATTTTGAAGAATGAGTATTAGAGCTATAACTAACAACATAAGAAATACCTTGTAAACCCATGGTTGTGATCTTGGTTTCATCACCTGAATCTGATCCAAGATTTTTTGGACTATAGAAGTGGTCTTCTTATCACCCCTCTTGTTCCCAAACCTCTCTAGTTTGAGTTCTAGATGAAGATTTCAACACTTGGCTTCATCATGTCCTTCCTTTTTACAATGTGAACATGTGGGCTTCTCGTTTTCTTTCTTCACTATAGTTTTTATTTTGACCTTACCCTTTCCTTTGTGCTTGCTGGTGGGCGGTGGAGATGGCTTCTTTGAGAAGTTCTCATTAACATTCTTTCCCCTTGACTCAATGTGAGTAGCTTGAACACAAACTTCATCAAAATTAGTTGGGTTAAATATAAGAATAGTATGTCTTAAATAACCATGCAACCCACCAATATACTTCAAAAGAGTTTCTTATGTATATAGAGGAATTCTCAATGTTAGTGCCCTCTTTCTGAACTCTTGAGTATAATCTTGCACATTTTGTCCTTTATCTTGTCTTAGATTTTGCCAATCCATTAATGCTTGTTGCATATATCCTAATGGATAAAATTGCTTCTTTAATGCAGATGTAAATTCATACAAAGAAGATTTCATTGTACCTCCTATGCGAATATCTTCTTGAATCTTACTCTCCAACCATATTAGTGCAGTGCCTCTTAGGCAGAGAGTAGCTAGCTGAACTTTGGATCCTTCATCCTCAATTCTTTGAACCCTACAGTAGACTTCAATTTGCTTAATCCAATTATCTAGCTTTTCTACATTAAGTTCACCATTATACATTGTCAAATCAAATTTCACATCTAATTTTAACAAAGGTAATTTAGAATCAGCCTTTTCTAGTTGTCCCTTTTGAGATGGAGATAAAGGTGGACAAAAGATGTAGAAGGAGGAGGACTTGAAGGGGGATCACCACCGACTCCTCCATCCTTAACTTACTAGAACCTTCTCCATCTTTTCTTTGTTCTCTGTACAACTCTTCCACCATTACTTTCATGTCTAGAAAAGCTTGTCGAAATACCCTTTCAGACTCACAAATGCTTTCTTCTCCCTCACGTTCCATTACTTCTCGTGGAAATGCACGTCTCGTACCAATCCCGAGATTAAACTCTTCAAGTGATCCTTCTACACACTTGAGCTTAGACCTAGTTAGCATTCAACACAAATGATTGCAAATCCTTGATCAATTGCTATGATACCAACTTGATCCCAAATTAGTGGTTAAAAAAAACCTTTTCACACTAATTTGAATTCCAATAATTTAAATGTCATTATTCAATTTTTTATATCTACTTTATTGAATTAACACCATTCAATAAGTAATTTAAATGATAAAAATTGAAAAGAACTATAAATAACCATAAATCATACACTAAAAGTTGATAACAAAGTTCACCCCTGATGGGCTACGTCTTCGGGTCCACCTCAAGTGTGCAACCGATCCATTAACATTGATGAAAATTACATAAAATTGCCTTTAACATCAAAAGCAATTTAAAAAATCGGCACAACTAATCTTCTAGATTCTCTAGGAAGATATGAACTCACTAAGAGTTCCTCCAAATTCCTTCTACACAATAAATAAATAAATAAAGGCTAAAAAACCTTTAACTCTCCAAAACTGCTCACAATAACCAATTCTGGGTGCTTCTCTGTTATCAAAACAGGCTTGTGGAGAAATGATAACACTTTGCCTTTATATAGGCAAGCTTGCATGTTCTAGGCTTCCTTTTACATTAAATTTTGCTTTATCTAGAAGATTGCATTTTAAATGCATATCTATGTTTTTTTCCAAACACATCTAAAACATGTGGTGCAATAGATAAAGATAAGCCTTATCCCATGGAGGTTGTGGGTTCAATTTTTCATGTGGGTCAAAAAAAAGTTTACTTTTTCAAACCCCATGTGAGCAATATTTTTGAGACTTTATTTCTAATTTAAATAAAGTCTTCTCTCATTAATACTCACATCCAATCGCATGGCAAAGTGATTAAAATGTGGGGATTTGGTGGGGTAAGTCTTGTAATCAAATCCTACCAAATAAACATTTTATTAAATGCAAAATTACCCTTTATTTTCTTTTAATTATTTTCCATTCATGTGTGAAGCACATGGGATAATGGTAGGACCATTTATTTATGATGGATAGGTTTTGAGTTAAAATCCCACTTACCATTCTTGCAAGTTAACTTGTCATGTGTTAAGTTTTGAATGGTTCACATGGCATCTTCTAATTGATCCATGTGGTCATATTTTATTGGTCCACTTGTTGCTACATGTTGAATTTGTATTGTTCCATTTTTCAATCTTTAACCATGCCATGTTATTTTCTGGTTGAGCCACATGTTAATACACCCATGTCTTTCCCTCAACTTTCGAAGACCATAACTTTTGCATACGGTGTCCGATTAAGTTTGTTCAAAATGCATTGAAAAGATCTTGATGAGCTCTACACCATGAAACACTTTCCATAAACTCACAACATCATCAATTTTTTTAAATCATTAATTTGGATCGATTGTGGAAAGATCCTCCTAGATCATTCCTCCCCACTAAGAAGCTTTTGGATGACCAAAAGTTTGATCTTATTCAACAAGTGAAGGTAGACCTCCCTCACTCTTCTGATTTCCATCCATCATGCTTTACTTGGATGCATTCCTTTGAGGTGTACACAAAGATATTCCACATCACCTCATTGTGAAGTCCTCATCCTCCCGTGAAGAATAACATGTTCCTGCAACTGATCAAGATATTTAGGAGAAAAATCATCAGCTGAAGGAACTAAAACATTCTCACCTTGATCCATGATCATAGAAGGCTCATATAGTTTTAAATTCTCAACATCTCCAACAAAATACATCTGCATACATGGAGTTAAATCTAATGAAAAAGTATCATCACCAATCTTTTCCAAAATCATAAATGGACCACACCTGATTGGTTTAAGCTTTTTACCTTCACGTTTAGGACATTCTTTTGCTGATGTATAAGAAAACTTGATCACCAACTTGGAAGTGATGATCAACTTGATGTTTGTCATGTCTAGACTTATACTTGGCTTGACTCCTCTAATTGTTCCTGCACAACTTGATGAACCAACTAGATCTTTTGGATGAACTTTGTGGATTTGCTTGCATTGCTATGTCCATCCACCACTGAATCTTTCCCAAAAATGAGATCCAAAGGAAACTTGGGTAGATAACTAAAACATGTCTCAAAAGGAGACCTTTGTGTAGAAGAATGTCTGGAATGGTTATAGGCATGTTGTACGTAATGCAAGTGGTCATCCCAAAGCTTAGGATGCTTGCTACAATATCCTCAGAGTAGATGTACTACTATTCTGTAAACCACTTATGTTTGTCCATCAGTTTGTGGATGAAAAGTAGTGCTTCTTTGAAGCTTGGTGTCCATTAACCTTGACAAAGTTGACCAAAACTCCCCAAGAAAGGGAGAATCTTGATCAGATATAATGGATGTGGGCAAACCAAAATGAATCCAAACATTTTGAAAGAATATATGTGCTCTCTCGTGTGATCTGATTTGTACAAGGCATCAAGATACACATTTTTCTAAATCTATCCACTACCACATACAAGTAATCATGAGCTTTTTTAGACATAGGTAAATGCCCTACAAAATCCATAGATACACTTTCCCATGGACGAGAAGGTACTAGAAGTGGCATGTACAAACCTAATTTTCTATTATTGGGTTTTCTAGTAGCACACATGACACATCCCTTCACATATTTAGATACAGTTTCATTCATCCAAGGCCAATGACAATAAAATTGCAACCAAGCAACTATTTCGCCTACATCAAAATGACTATAAATGAGAGAAGTATGTGCTTCTCTAATTACATGTTCTCTTTCATCCTTTGGAATACACAATTTACCAAGATGATAAAGTAGTTTATCATGAACATGATAATCTAATTCTTCTACTTGATTACCATGGATTAGTGTTGCATATACATCCTTGAAATCTTCATCTCTAGCAAACTGTTCAATATAGCTTTCACGAGCTAAAGAATAATGTTATAGTATAATGGATGCATTAATAGAAGGTCTTGATAACATATCAACAACTTTGTTTTGTATACCTTTCTTATACCTGTATATGGTGAAAATGGATACAACAACATTAAAAGACTAAATGAATTCAACCACAAAACCCTAGCCTAACAACAACAAAGATCCACCATAACATATGAAGATTACCTAAGACAATGCAAATCAAATGAAATCACAAAGATTATACCATCACATGTCCAATAGGGTTTTGATCTCCATTTTTCCTATCTCCATTGATCTTGCTTGATATACTTGCTCTCAGATTTTGTGTGCACAAGAGCTCAACAAAGAACGAAATGTGGTTGCAAGTAGGATCTCCTATGAAAAGCGTAGTGTAGTCAAATGCATAAATTGATTAGCCAGTCAGGGTTTGATAATAAAGGAAACATCTCCTTATATAGAAGACACTATATGAAATGGAGGGATACGATTGAGAGGTGTAAAAAAGGTCAACTATGATTAGAGGGTAGGTAGAAGAAACAATAAAATAATGAGAGGGGTAGGTAGTGTAGGAATTAAGAGATGAATGACATGTGTCATGGGTAGAAAAGACTAATGAATTAATTAAATAAATAAAGATTTATTTAATTAATAGAAGAAGTGGGATCATTTAAATAAATAAGATATTTATTTAATTTAGGAAAAGGACAATTTAAATAAATAAAGGTATTTATTTAAATGAGAATTAAGGCTAGAAGAGGATAAATGAATTAATTAAATAAATAAAGATTTATTTAATTAATAGATGAATTAGGCTAAAATAATTAAATAAATAAAAATATTTATTTAATTAGACATGACAATTTTAGGTGTCTACATTTTGCCCCTCTTTGAGACAATGCGGCTTGTCGCGTTGTTTCAAAGAAGATAAGATGAACTGATATAGAGTTGCCCCAAGATGGGAATGATATGCCCTCTCGAGAGATTGGATGAAAATGTTTGGAAAGATCACAAACAATCTCTCAATAAGAAAGAAAGGCTAGAATGGACTGACCGGATAAGATAGAGTGACAGAGTCACAACATAAAGAAGACTGACACGGGAGACTAGGGCAAGGGCAGTCTATAAGATAGACTACGAGGGAAATACATCCTCATTTTCATCCACACATCCAAGATATTAGAGTGCGGAGAGAGAATAGAGCAACAATAGTTAGCAGCGATGGCATTGGTTCATAGATTCGATCGCGTTCTCCGATTTCAGAGGCTAGCAGATGCAGGAGAGCCGGTAAGTACCATAAAACCTCCTTATACTTTGTAGCAATAAATACTATCATTAATGCATGTCAAGTAGTGCAATAAATGTGCTTTAGGATAATGTCAAAAAATGTCAAAAACATTGAGGTGCATCTGCATAGGTGTCAGGCGCATCTGGGTTGGCTAGGTGCATCTGCGTTTGTGCCAGGCGCGTCTATGCTGTCAAAGGCGTTTGTGCAGGATGCGATTGCGTCTGCATTGTGTAGGCACGTTTGTGCTAGGCAGGAACGTTTGTGTCTTTCAGGAACAGCTATGCAGAGCATAGACACGTCTGTGTCTTGCAGGCGTGTCTATGCAAAGCAGACGCGTTTGTGCAATATGTAAGCACATTTATGAAATGAAAGTGCATTTATGTCTTCAAGGTCAAATCGGCAGTTTTGTGATGAACATATGCTATTGATTGGATAAGCTTCTAAGAAGATTCACTCAAGCAGGTCCTCTAGGGAAGATTCAGGATAGGTTGAGGCACTTTGTGATGAACAGTGAGTGCAAATGTGAGCAGCACTTTGTGATGAACAGTGAGTACCAATATGAGCAGCACTTTGTGATGAACAGTGAGTGCAAATGTGAGCAACACTTTGTGATGAGCAGTGAGTACCACTAGGATAGAAGCAACACTTTGTGATGAACAGTGAGTGTCACTAGACGTAGTACTTTGTGATGAACAAGGAGTACCACTAGGATAGAAGCAACACTTTGTGATGAACAGTGAGTGTCACTAGACGTAGTACTTTGTGATGAATAGGGAATACCACTAGGATAGAAGCAACACTTTGTGATGAACAGTGAGTGTCACTAGACGTAGTACTTTGTGATGAACAGTGAGTACCACTAGGATAGAAGCAACACTTTGTGATGAACAATGAGTGTCACTATAACTGACATGATTGATTTGCATTTTTGTAGGAGTACTTGCCTATGCTGGAGTCACGAGAGAGATTCCCATTGACTTAGAGATTGCGAGCTGAGCTGACAGTTGATGAGAGAGCTGCTATTGATGCTATGGGCTTACGCCACATTTTGTATGTGCCTGAGTTTCAGACGAACATGGGTTTGCTGACTGCATTAGCTGAGAGGTGGCACTCTGAGACTTGCGCTTTCCATTTGCCGATGGGTGAGATGACAATCACCTTGGAGGATGTATACAAGATTTTGAGGATACCGATTGATGGGGAATTGATTCCTTATGATCAAGAGGGAGATAGGGAGGCCCTGAGATGAGTGTTTCAGGATCCTGGACTAGAGATGAGAGCTAGACATGTGGCATGGGATACCATGACACAGATAGGACTGGCACTACCAGTAGTGCTAGGAGGAGTGATCAGTGGGTTCCTGTGTCCAGACAGGGCGACATGAGGATTGGCTATGGGCTGGGAGAGCACCTTGGAGACACTGGTTACATAGGACACCAGATATGCCTGGGGATCATGTGTGCTGACACACTTGTATTATGAACTGCATCAGTTTGTTTATCATGGATCTGTGGGATTAGGCTGCGGAGTTACATTGCTGCAGGTATGGGCCTATGAGCATCTGTCGGTTACCCAACCGATACACTTTAGGAGCAGGGGTCATGGATGCAGTTTTATGCATTTATATGACATGATTACCTCATAGCCACAGATTGGCAGGTTGGAGTATTGGCATCGAGTCTTGGATGAGATCAACACTGTGATATGGAGGTCATACCTTGGGTGTGAGCAGTGGGAGGATGATGTAGTAGAGTTACCATACACCTTCTGGAGCTAATATCTGATTGGGTAGACACCCTATGTATTGGAGAGGCAGCTGGTAGACAGAGTTGGTAGATAGTTTGGCAGGATTCAGCGGATGCCACAGGGTTCCGGGATAAATGCTCAGACAGTTAGGGATCAGGCACACTTTGGGCCATTGTTGTCATATGATCAGGCCGTGATGCAGCTAGTCGAGATGGTTCCCTTGCTGTGGGATATGTGGTCGGATATTGAGGATGCAGGTATGGATGCAGAGTACACTGTATATTGGGCTGAGCATCCATTCCCATGACTGACAGACCCAGGGGAGGTGATAGATGGAGATGGTGGGGGGGATGGAGATGATGATGGAGATGGTGGAGGTAGAGGCTGACGGAGGAGATGGGGTGCAGTTGGAGAGAGGAGGGTGGCTCCACGGAGAGAGGGTGGGGAGGAGAGACAGGCTCGGGTGGTGAGGGGTCACGGTGGATTGCCACTATAGGTGCCAGCAGCATAGGGTCCTAGATAGGTGCAGGGACAGGGGTAGAGGCAGGTACAGTTATAGGTACAAGCACCAGTACAGGGGGAGCCACAGGGGGCCAAGGAGGAGGAGGATGAGCTACTTGAGCTGAGGGAGATCTGCTAGGGATAGGCAGATGAGATTCAGGACCTGGAGAGGGAGACAACTAAACTCAGGAGGCAACTGAGGGAGATAGAGCATGAGCGGGATCAGGCTATCTAGCACTATACTGAGGCTGAGACAGCACTGAGGGCTAGGAGGCAGGCGACAGAGGATACAGGGGCTGGATACGCCTATGTTCTATGGGCAGGGGAGGAGATAGGTTACTGGCAAGACCTATATTATGGGGCAGTACCACCAGAGCAGCAGGCAAGGAGCTTCCGCAGACCATCACAGACAATGACAACTACGGGAGGGAGCTAGAGGAGACAAGCATCCAGTGGTGGGGTTATGGGTCCTCCACCACCCCCAGATAAAGGGGACATGAGAGATGATCCTAGGGTGGGTCCTTCCATTGCTTAGACTCTGTTGAGGCCAGGTGGCTCTATGGGAGGGAGTTCATCATAACCGTAGAGGGCTCCCTATGTATCAGTGTGTTGTACCATTTTGTATTATGATGTAGACACCTTCGGGTGATTTTGTAGCCATATGATTTTGACATCATTGTATCATGACACTTTATATATATATATGAGATGATTCATCTTTGCGGCAGCTATATGCATGTGTACCTATGTGATGAGATGTTTCATGATGTATGTTTTTTATGTGATGGTTATGATAGGGATGCAAATATGTATATGAGGAAATACATTATTTTTGTTCTTTTATGTTTTTAAATGTTAGCCAATGCAAATGTGAATGTATGAAATGCTTATAAATATGATAATGCAAATGATTATTTACATGGTGAAAATGTAAAATGTGCTAACATGTGTTGTGTGCAGGATGTGATGCATTGGGATATCTATATGTATGTGTGAAATGCTTATATGTGGTAATGTAGGTGCAACTACATGAAATGCAAATGTTTTTGGCATGTCATTATACTTAGTCATGTGATAGCAGGCTACACGGACTCAAGAAGGATGATGGAAGTCAATCAAGAAAGGGGGATGAAAGACAAAAGATATGAAAGTGAAAAGAGCTTCTTGTGCATTATCATCATTGAGCTTTATTATGGAAAGTAGGTTATGACAATCGAGGCATATGTTCAACCCAGAAAGTCATTGTACATATTTGCATGGAGATAAGATAGTCACAAACAAGGAATGCCTCAGTTCATACTAGACTCATAGTGTCCTCATATCCTTGGAAAAGTCATAGCATTACAAAGAGACAATCCACAGACAACAAATACAAATAGGTGACGATACCCCATCCTCACCTTTCTAGTCAAAAACATCCTGGAGATAGCATCTCTAGTCAGAGACATCCTGGAAAAGCTAAAAGACATGTCACCAGAAAGATAAAATCAAAAGAAAACCAAGACTCGACACCAACATCCATGGAGTCCTCAAGTTTAGTGTCTCTTGTCACTTGTATAAGTCTATTTGATTATGGTCATAATGTTTACTTTCAAAAAAATGATAGCTAGCACTGAACCATAATGTTGTCTAAGTCCATTGAAAGATTTGATTTGTTGGAGCCCATTGTTGCTATTGTGTCTCATCTAAAATTGACTGAATCCATGAAATTGATACTTTATTGCAAAGAAGGTGGAACTTTATTATGGATTGGCAATGCAAATGTTGCTTTATTGTGGATTGTGCGCTAATAGACTGAAGAAAGTTGGAAGAAACTGTACTCCTTGAAAACATGTGATTCTCTCAGTTCCACACCCATCACTAGACGTAGGATTAGCCTTAGCCACAGATAGGAGTTGATTTATTATGAATGGAAAGAGGTGAAAAGGAAGGTTTATTATGAATGGCTAACCAATCTTGGGTAGATCAATAACAAGCCATGATGGGAATGGGTAAAGTTTATTATGAATGGATAGGTTGTGAGTGTGTGCAAAGTGAAGGGATGAAATGGAATCCTGAAGGAGGGAGGAGCAATGTCTCTATGCATGGCGCTGGTGACCCATTTTTCACCATGGTACTTGCCCAGGGTGCCATCAAATAGGTTTTCACTGTAGGACGAAATGTTTTTTGTTTACTTTTTTGATTTTTTTTTGCGTCACAAGGTGCTTGTTTGCCAGGTTTTCACCAAGTAACGATTTTTTATGTTTTATGATTTTTTTGTATTTTGAATTAGGATACTCAGAAGAGCTATGTGTAGAACCTACGAAGGTGCATGCTATTGATAGGATCCTCTAAATGTTCACCCTCTATGGTTGAGAGCTGATATGCCCCAGATCCATATGCTGCTGTAATGATGTAAGGACCAAGCCAGTTTGGTTCGAACTTGCCCTTCTTCTCTCTATCTTGTTGATTTTTGGGGTTTTCTCTGAGAACCAAATCACCTACCTCAAATGTGTGAGGCTTGAATTTATGATTGTAGCTACGACTCATTCGTTGTTGATAAGCCTTGAGATGATTAAAAGCAGTTTGTCTTTGTTCATCCAATAGTTCAAGTTCTTGTAAGCGAGAGACCCTATAGTCTTCATCACTGATAATGTTTTGCAAAGAGACTCGTAAAGAGTGTAGCTTGACCTCAATAGGAAAGATAGCTTTAGCACCATAAACAAGTGAATGAGGTGTAGCTCTTGTAGGTGTGCGAACACTTGTGCGATGGGCCCAAAGTACGGGATTAAGTTGGATATGCCAATTACAGCCAACGTCGTCGACTATCTTTTTGAAGTTTTGAAGGATTATTTTATTAGATGCCTCAGCTTGACCGTTACCTTGGGGGTAATATGGTGTGGAGAAATGATGGGAAATATGGAAGCGATCACAGAGTTCACAAACATCCTGATTTTTGAAGGGACGCCCGTTATTGGTGATAATGGAAATAGGAATACCGTATCGACAAATGATATAGTTGAGAATGAATGTAGCAATTTGTTTTCCAGTGACTTGCATGAGAGGCACGACTTTGATCCATTTTGTGAAATACTCCGTGGCGGTGATAATGAATTTATGACCGTTGGAGGATGGAGGGTGAATCTTGCTTATGAGATCGAGTCCCCACTGATAGAAGGGCCAAGGAGTCGCAATTGGTTGAAGCTCTTGTGCTCACGCATGAATGAGGTCTCCATGAAGTTGACACTACTTACATTTCTTGACAAACTGATATGAGTCTTTTTCCATATTGGGCTAGTAATATCCAATCCTGATGAGTTTCTTGGCTAAGGTAGGACCACTATAATGCAGACCACATATCCTTTCATGAACTTCACATAACGCAACCTGAGCTTCGTCCCTTTCTAAACATCTAAGAAGAGTGCCATCTAGACCTTGACGATATAGGACATCAACTAAAATGACATATCGAGAAGATTGGCGAATGAAAGTGCGACGTTGGTTATTGGATAGGTCAGGAGGAAGGATATTATCATGAAGGTATGTGAAAATGGAACCATATAACTGGGACTGAGGATCAACAACACATATTATCTCAGTAGGAGTGATTTCATATGAAGGAACCAAAAGGTTATCCACCAAGAGCTCATAGCGGGTCTCATTCGGAGGTAGATCGATCAGTGAAGCAATTGTAGCCATGGCATCTGCAGCTCAATTCTGTTCTCTTGGTATTTGCTCAAAGTCAAACTTTGTGAAATGTTGTTTTAGGTCATCCACCATTCTTTTGTAAGACATTAATTTCTCATCCTTTGTTTGGTAGTCATCAGTTGCTTGATGAGTTACAAGTTGAGAGTCCCCAAAAACACGAAGTTCTCGGATCTTCCACTGAACTGCAATCCATAATCCAGTTGTTAATGCCTCATATTTTGCTATGTTATTAGTGGAGGGAAATGATAATCAATATGATTTTGGTATAGAATCCCCTTGAGGAGTTATGAAGAGGATGCCATCTCCTGCCCCATGCTGTGTGTATGAGCCGTCAAAGTATAGTTGCCATGGCTTTGCATGTGACATTGTTAAAATGGATTCATCTGGAAATTCTGAAATTAGAGGAACATCATCTATCATGGGGGCATCTGCTAACTGATTTGCGATGGCTTGTCCTTTTATTTCTTTTCTGTCCACATACTCGATGTCAAATTCACTCAGGATCATTACCCATTTGGCTAGTCGCCCAGTAAGCGTTGCTTTATTGAGAAGATATTTCAATGGATCGATCCTTGCGACCAACTTAGTCTTATGAGTTAGCATGTAATGTCATAATTTCTATGAAGCAAAGACCACAATGAGACATGCACACTCAATTGGTGTGTAATTTAACTCATATCCCACCAATGTGTGACTGATGTAGTATACTGCCTTTTCTTTGCCCTCAGCAACTTGTTGTGCTAAGAGTGCCCCCAGTGTTGTTGAAGTAGCTGATATGTATAGTAATAAAGGCTGATCTAGAACTGGTGGCATCAAAATTGGTGGATTCAGAAGATAATCTTTGAGTACCTAGAAAGCCTATTGATAGTTATCATCCCATTTGAATTTGATGTTTTTATGTTGCAAGTGTTGAAAAGGATTACACTTATTTGCAAGTTGTGCTATGAATCTTAGTATGGACTGGAGTCTCCCTTGCAAAGATCAAAGTTGACTGATGTTTCATGGTGGTTGCATCTCTAAGATGGCCTTGACTTTTGCTAGATCAACTTCAATTCCTCTTTTTGACACAATGAATCCCAGGAGCTTCTCGGAGGTTACTCCAAAGACACATTTCTTGGGGTTTAATCTTACTTTATATTTTTCCAACCGATTAAAGATGATCGAAAGTATGCCCAAATGTGTATCTCTATCTATTGATTTACCCAAGAGGTCGTCAACATAATCTTCCACAGTTACGTGCATGAGATCATGAAAGATAGTAGTCATGGCTCTTTGATATGTAGCGCCTACATTTTTTAGCCCAAAGGGCATGACATTTCAATAGAAGGTTCCCCAAGGACAAGTAAATGCCATTTTGTGTTGGTCTTCGGATGCAATTTTTATTTGATTATAACCAGAGAATCCATCCATCAAAGATAACATCATATGACTTGCTGTGAGATCAATGATCAAGTCAATATTTGGTAATGGAAAATCATCCTTAGGACAAGCTTTGTTGATGTCTCTGAAATCTGTACATATTCTAATACTATGATCTGGTTTACTGACAGGTACTAAGTTGGAGATCTCCATTCAGGATAATCAATTGGGCATATGAATCTGACATCCAATAATATCTCAAGTTCTGTTTTGACTAATAATGCCACTTGTGGATGGATCTTTCTTAATTTCTGTTTCATTGGTTTTGCCCCCGGTTTAACTATCAAATGATGCATTACCAAATCCGGATCCAATCCAGGCATATCAACGTATGACCATGCAAAGTTGATTTGTCGTTCCATGAAGAAACTTATGAATTTTGACCTTTGTAACTCTGTCAAAGATTGAGCCAGGAATATGTTGTGTGGAACTTCTTCTGTACCAATGTTTGTTTTGATAGTCTCCTCTACCAACATGGATGACTTTTCCTCATATGATGCTTGGAGAATGTCGAGCCTTCCATCTTCAGGTGCCTCAGAGAGGTTTTCGCCCTCAGATACGTCCTTTCTTTTTACTTTTTTGGGGTCAGACAGCGCCACAGTGTGGTTTTTTCCATAAGACCCTTGGTTTGTTTTTATTTTTACATTTTTGCGACTAGAAGGCCCGACACCCTCACCAAAATATACCATGCTATTGAGTTCTATAGTGTATCTTACTTTATGGTCCCCAGGGGGAAGATCATCTTGTATACCTAGATAGTCAATAAAAGCTTCATCATTTTGGAATGTGTCAAACTGTGCGGGTCCTTCATGGTCCCAGTCAATGAGTTGGTGGTGAACAAGGGGAAGGCCTTTGATGTCCTCAAAGTTAGCGGGGTTAAGAGTGAGGATGCAGTTATATTCAAGTATGTCAAGGTAGTTATCGAGGTCATCATTGGCACTCTCCTCATTAGTCTCGATCATGAATGAACCTAGATTATCATCACTAGTAGCGCATTCCGGGACAGGTGTTCTCATTCTATGTGATTTCAACCCAGGACCTAGAGGCAAAGACTGTATGGGATCCTCTGGGGTTGTTTCTTGACCAACTTTGAATTTCCTATTAAATTCCTCTTCTTCTGTTGGTTCACTTGGTTCTTTGAATGTCTTGGTGAGCTCATAGTCACTAGAGGATTTGTCTGAACCCCATTCCCATTCATTGGAGTCTGTGGAATAGCGATTTTCTTGTTGAATTTTGGCATCTTTGATTTGTAATGCTTCTTCTATCTTTTGAGTGTGGACCTTGGAAGTCACGAAACCAAGTCCCTTCGAGCGTTCCTTTTTGAATGTCAATTCAGGTTGTAAAGGTTCAATGATGCCTTCCTTTCTTAACCCAAGAAGGCTTTTCCCATCATACCCACATTTTTGTAAAATCTTGAACCCTTTACCATACTTCTCACATGGTATACTGATGTGATCTTGTGTATCATTTTCAAGGTCTTTGCAGAGAATTTTGTATAAGTCTTCCTCTTCCAGTTCACCCCATCTTTGAAAGATAGTAGGGTCCCATTTGAGTATAATGATAGATACCTGCTTATTAGGATGTGGTCTTCCATATTCTTTTGGTGAATTCATGACTTGTTGTAAGTACATGGTCTGATTCAAATTGTATTCACCCATGCCCTTGTCCTGGAATTTGCCCTTAAGTTCACCTTGTTTTGATGTTGGCAGTTTTAATGACTCAAGATCAATGTATGCAGAAGAAGGAACAACTTTGCGATTACTGGGAATGATGATCTCAGTTTTTGGTCTCAAGTTATTGCAATATATGAATGGATTAGGATCTCCATTAACTGTTATTTCAACTCCATTGTGAGGAAACTTGATGCATTGGTGATATGTAGATGGGACCCGCCCTCATTTCATGAATCCAAGGACATCCTAGCAATATGTTGTATGTGAGATCAAGATCTAGTACTTGACAAACCACATCCTTTGTAACTAGCCCAACTCTGAGAGGTAAGGTGACTGTGCCCTTGGATGAAAGCTCTTCATCATCATATGCTTTGATGGTAATTTTGTTTGTAGAATTCACAGCTTTATCAGAATATCCCAATTGTTTAATAGTGCTCAATGTACAAATGTTCAGACCTACTCCTCCATCTATCATGACTCATTTTATTCTATGTTTGCATATGAAGGCTTCAATGTGTAATGGTGCATTATGCGGTTGACTTACGGAGGCGTCATTGGCTTCTATGAATGTAAGAGAGTGTGGAATGGAAAGGTATCCCACCATGGCTTGAAACTGGTCCACGTTCAAATCAGTAGGAACGAAATTGTCTCTCAAAATTTTGTCCAGAATAACTTTATGTGCGGGGGATATACGTAAGAGCTCAAGGATGGAGATAAGCGCAGGTGTTTTCCCTAACTATTCTACAAGGTTGTATTCAGGCTTGGTTGATGAGGAAGCGGTGTTTTTAGCTAGAGCACCTTGCAAAGTGAATTTACCTCGATGGGTTGTAACATGACATTTAGAGGTAGGTTCGGAAGAAGATCTAATGCCTTTCAGAATGATCTTGGGTGTCTAGGTAGAATTCTTAGGGGTTTTGTCCTTGATGATAATGGTAGAGACATAATTGTCCATCGAGATGTGATTGATAGTTGAATCATAGTTGTAGGATGCTCTGGTATAGTTGGTTTAATCATCTGTTGCTGCAGCTTTTCCCTTGTCATGTTTTGGAAATGGTTCCTTAAACATTTCATGTTCTTGATTGGATGAGTGCCCTTCAATCTCAATGTCACCTCTATCAATGAGATCTTGAATGATGTTCTTTAGTTGATGACAATTTCTTGTCTTATGACCTTTGCTTTTATGGAATTCACAATATTCATCATCATTCCACCAATTTGGTTTGACCTTTGGCTCATATGGCGGAAAATTTGGAATTGTGATTACTTTGTTTTCCACTAGCTTCTTGAAAACTGACTCAAGTGGTTCTCCCAATGGGGTGTACTTCCTTCATGATCTAGAAGTTGTTTGAGTATTCACCTGATTGTTTGTAGAGCTAGATCCTGAAAAAACTATTTTGGGTCACACTGTATTGGCATCAACAACCCCATTATTGAGTGTGTTCTTGTTTTTATTCCAAAATCTTGGCTTATCTTTTCCTTTAAAGTCATCTTTGTTTTCCTTGAATATCTTAATGACTCCTTGTTCAATTAGGACCTTTTTTGTCACTAAGCCTTTTTCAATGACGTCCTTGAAGGTGGACAAACAAGCTTTTCTTAAGTCATAACCAATGTCTTTGTTAACATTATGGGTGAACATTTCTACCATTTGTTTTTGTGGAATTTCACAAGAGCATCTGTTG